>NC_133149.1:52734535-52744535 GCF_048418815.1 Hemitrygon akajei
TTAATATCACCTCCCAGAGCAAGAAGGCACATCGGCGCCTCCTCTCCCCGAGGAGATTGAGGCGAGCAAGGCTCCCGCCCCCCCCCCACCTCGTATCTCAACCGCGTTTCACCGCAGCGTCGCCCGAGGGTGTCCTGACCAGCTGCCTCTCCGTCTGGGATGGGAGCAGTCGGGCAGAAGTCCCCACGAAGGACTGCGAGAACTGCCGAGGGGATCGTAGGGGCCTCCCTGCCTTCCACCGGGGGCATTTATCAGGAGCGCTGCGCACGCGGGGGGGCCCTGAGTGCATCATCCAGGATCCCTCCCGTCCATCCATCCGGCGTCCTCTTTGACTTTCTACCGTCGGGCTGGAGACTCCGGCGCACAAAGTCAAGAGCGGCCGGGAGGGGGGAAACAGCTTCTTTTGCCCCAGGCCGCGAGGCTTCTGAGCTCCCGGCCGCACCGCGTTCGAAGCGCCGCCGGTTAATGCGTCCCGTAGCCGGCAATATTTAATATCAATGCACTACTCTGCTTCGACATCCTGGTTCGAAGAGATGTGGCCTTGTTTCTATATACGTGATTACATGTAACAACAATGAACTTCGCTTGATTTTGCCAGCCGATTTCCAAATGGAAGTTAAATCCACGACCACTAGCCCACCACTTCCTCATTTCTGTATTTTCTTTGCTCTGCTCATTTTAACTTAAAAGCATTTAATACACAAACATATATGCTTACAGTAACTCAGTTTTCTCTCTCTATATATATTTATCATGCCTTTCATTACACTGCCGCAGTAAAGTTAACAAATTTCACAACGTAGGCCAGCGATATTAAACCTGAGTCTCATCGGTTAGTTATTTATTACTATTTCCCTTTGATTTCACCGTGAATGCCTTTAGGGAAAACGAATCTTAGGTCTGCGTACGATTACATATACGTACTCTTGATAATAAATTTAACTGACTCACGTATTTGTGCGATAACTTCCGCGCCTCCCAGCAACCCCCAAATTCAATCCTGGCACGGGACGATTTACGACGACCAATTAAGCTACAGACCGGTACGGTGGGTGGAAACCGGAGCACCCCGAGGAAACGCAGCCAGTCACGGGGGGGGGGGTGGGGGAGAATGTCCAGACTCCTCACAGGCGGCGGGAATCGAACCCGGGTCTGCCGGCACCGTAACCCGTTGTGCTGACCGCTACGCCACCAGTTAAGAGCGCACCGATTCGCTCCGAGCCGGAGCACCTGCAAGTTCCGGGGCTGGCGCGCGGTGCCGACGGCGGGGAAGCCGCGCCGGGGATCCTCCCTGGGCTGGGCTTCCGAGGCCCCGCCGAGCCGATTAAAGGCGGGAACCCAGCGAGCAGCAAGGGCCTGAGGAGGATCGTGCATGGCCGCGCGTGTAGTTCCGGCTGCTGGGCACGTTGAAGTGTTCTCCCCCCCCCCCACCCCACCCATCCAACAACGCCACGACAATTCAGCACGGCGTTTCGAATCGCAGGAGCCCCCAGGAAGTAACCGGTCAAAGGGCAACAGGGTCATTTCCTGCGGTTCTCCAGATCAAAGCCTGGAGCAGCCTGGTGAATCATGGATCAGGAGAGCGGTGAACGTCCTCTTGACGTAGCGCGGTAGGCTCGTCCGAAGATCAACGGGAAGCCGGAACGGTTGAGCTGAAATCTGAGGAGCCGATAGAGCGAGGGGGCTCCCCACCCCCCAGTCTCTGAGAGCCAGTTAAAGGCACCCGGGGCAACACTGCTCAATACAAGAGGATGTGGCTTTAAGGTAAGGGGAGGGAAGTTCAAGGGGGATATTAGTGGAAGATTTCAGAGAGACATTGATAGGATGCAGAAGTGGGCTGAGAAGTGGCAGATGACGTTCAACCCGGAGAAGTGTGAGGTGGTACACTTTGGAAGGACAAACTCCAAGGCAGAGTACAAAGTAAATGGCAGAATACTTGGTAGTGTGGAGGAGCAGAGGGATCTGGGGGTACATGTCCACAGATACCCTGAAAGTTGCCTCACAGGTAGATAGGGTAGTTAATAAAGCTTATCGAGTGTTAGCTTTCATAAGTCGAGGGATAGAGTTTAAGAGACACGATGTAATGATGCAGCTCTATAAAACTCTGGTTAGGTCACACTTGGAGTACTGTGTCCAGTTCTGGTCGCCTCGCTATAGGAAGGATGTGGAAGCATTGGAAAGGGTACAGAGGAGATTTACCAGGATGCTGCCTGGTTTAGAGAGTATGGATTATGATCAGAGATTAAGGGAGCTAGGGCTTTACTCTCTGGAGAGAAGGAGGATGAGAGGAGACATGATAGAGGTTTACAAGATATTAAGAGGAATAGACAGAGTGGACAGCCAGCACCTCTTCCCCAGGGCACCACTGCTCAGTACAAGAGGACGTGGCTTTAAGGTAAGGGGAGGGAAGTTCAAGGGGGATATTAGAGGAAGGTTTTTCACTCAGAGAGTGGTTGGTGTGTGGAATGCACTGCCTGAGTCAGTGGTGGAGGCAGATACACTAGTGAAGTTTAAGAGACTACTGGACAGGTATATGGAGGAATTTAAGGTGGAGGGTTATATGGGAGGCAGGGTTTATGGGTCGGCACTACATTGTGGGCCGAAGGGCCTGTACTGTGCTGTACTGTTCTGTGTTCTATAAGATTGACACAATATCATGAGGCAGGGCGGCTACACTGTGCGGAAACATTCTGCGTTCTACGAATCAGAGGCGTCTTAATGAACACCGTTAAGTTCAACTGCCATTCTCACGTCTTAACCACGTTTGCTCTCAAAGCGTATCCTGCTGTTAAGGTGGTGGGTTTGGGACTTAACGATATAAATGCAAATAAACTTTCCCGTGTGATATTTCAAAATGTCTCGCTTCTGCGCGGAGAGCAACTCCCTGGACACTTTCACAGCTTCAGAAACCTTTATCCGAGAGAAACATCTGTTCTAATGGCGGAGAAGATCCAGGCACACACACACACGCCACTTTATTAGGACGGCCCGCCCGTTAATGCAAATCGGCCAATCACACGGCAGCAACCCAGCGCTTAAAAGCACGCGGACACGGTCAAGAGGCTCAGCTGTCGCTCAGACCAAACATCGGGATGGGTGGAGGGGAAGACGTGCACTTAAGGTGACTTAGATGGTGCGTGCCGGAGGGAGGTGGCTTTGAGTATGCCAGACACTGCTGGCCTCTTGGGATTTTCATGCACACAAGCAGTCTCTAAGTGCAGGGTTTCCCCAATGCCTTTTTACGCCGCCGGGCCCCCCACGCCATTAACCGGGGGGGGGGGGGGTCCGGGGGCCCCAGCCTGGGAGCTCCTGCTCTAAAACAGAACGGTGCAAATCAAAAAAAAAAGCACAAATCATCCAGTGAGCGGCAGTAATCTGTGGGCGAAAACCGCTTGCTTAGCGAGAGAGGTCAGAGTTGAATGGTCAGCCTGGGTCAGGCCCTGTTAAGCTGCGGTCCTGCAGGCTGTGGACAAGACTGTGGACCCTGTGTATGAACAGCTGAGGTCACCTCACCCCGCCAAAGCCTGCATGACCAGCAACCAAAGCAGTTCCAAAGCGGGTGCCCGGGGCCGCCATTTCACTCAGACCTCGCGATGGCCGAAATGAACGGCTACGCCGGAAGCGGCCGTCCGCCTTCCTGGCGCAGAGTCCAACGACAGTTTCCAATTAATTACGCTCCGCGACAACCCTCTCACTGGGGGGGGGGGGGAGAAATTTAAGAAGTTGAAATTAGAACTTTTGCACGACCGGTAAATTAAACAGAGATGAGGCCAAAGCCGAGGTTCCCCGTAACTCGCATCGATGTGTGTCAAAACTTGCGCACAGATTCCAACAAATCCTCGAGGCATGACAGAAAATAGAATTTCAATAAAGTGGCTTGACATTTCTGCGAGAAAGCAAAGCTCAACTCGAAAGGTTTATCAACTCAGACAGGCTAAACACCAAGCATTGTGTACTTTCCTGTGGTCCCTGATTATCAAAATTAAAGAGAGCGGACATGACAGGGATTTAGAAACCTCACCCAGCACCGGAACTGTAAGCGGGTTTATAAAGACGAGAAAATCTGCAGACGCTGGAAATCCAGGGCGACGCACACAAAATGCTGGAGCCTCTCCAGTGTTCATTCCTCTGCCGGACCCTGCTGAGTTCCTGCAGCATTGTGTGTGTGTGTGTGTGTGTGTGTGTGTGTGTGTGTGTGTGTGTGTGTGTGTGTGTGTGTGTGTGTGTGTGTGTGTGTGTGTGTGTGTGTGTGTGTGTGTGTGTGTGTGTGTGTGTGTGTGTGTGTGTGTGTGTGTGTGTGTGTGTTGCTCTGGATTTCCAGCATCTGCAGAATCTTTTGTGTTTATTCCTCTCCATAGACGCTGCCTGACCTGCTGAGTTCCCCCAGCGTTGTGTGTGTGTGTGTGTGTGTTGCTCTGGATTTCCAGCACCTGCAGAATCTCTTCTGTTTAAGACTACTGAATTGTTGGCTCAGCACAGCATAGTGGGCTGAAGGGCCTGTTCCTGGGCTGTACAGTCCGATGTTCTAAGCGTTACTTTGCCCACAGTATTTCAGTCTCAGGAACGCTCTACTGCAATCCGCTACGACACATTCCTCTGCAGAATGCTTCTGGGTTTTTTTTCCGAGATGCAGCGCGGTAACAGACCCAGCGACCCCAGTGACACCCATGGGTGCCGATTAACCCCTCTAACCCGTACATCTTTGGAAGGCGGGAGGAACCCAGAGCACCCGGAGGAGACACGCACGTTCGCCGGTGGGGAGAGAACGTACGGGCTCCTTACAGGCGGCGGTGGGAATTGAACCCAGGGTCTCCGGCGCTGTAAATCCACGTGCTAGCCGCTAGGCTACCATTCCGCCCCAGGGCGATGGTGCCCTGTAAAACGCTGAATGCTACACTCTGACTTACAGAGCAGAATCCCACCCCAACCCCTCCCCCTTTGACTTGCCATTGGTCAGATGCACCAGGGCGCTACGGGAACGTCGTGACTGGCGTGACTCCGTCACGGCTTGGGGCTGTTACAGCTCACGCACTGACACACACACACACTCACATAAACACAGACACACACACATAAACACACACGCACACACACACACTCACATAAACACACACACACACACACACATAAACACACACACACACACACACTCAGACACACGCACACACTGACACACACACACTCACATAAACACACACACACTGACACACACATACACACACACACTCACACACACACGCACACTCACACAGACACACACTGCTACACACACATTGACACACACTCACATAAACACACACACTCAGACACACACACACTGACACACACACAGACACACACACACTGACAGACACTCACATAAACACACACACACTGATACACACACACACATACACACACACACACACACACACTGACAGACACTCACATAAACACACACACACTGATACACACACACACATACACACACACACTGACACACACACACACACACACACACACACACACACACACACACACACACACACACACACACACACACACACACACACACACAGACACACACACAGACTGTGGTGCAGCGGTTAGCGCAATGCCATTCCAGTTCAGGGCTTCGAAGTTGAGAGTTCAATCCCAGCATCCTCTGTAAGGATTTAGTACGCCCCCCCCCGCCCCCCCCGCCCCCCCGGTGGCATGCCCTCGCTTCCCTCCGAGTGACCAGGATTCCCTCTCACAGTCCAAAGACGAACCAGTTAGGAGGTTAATCGGTCTCTGCCAATTGTCCCGCGATTAGGCCGGGGTTAAATCGGTGAACTGCTGGGTGGCCAGTTCTGAACGGTACCTCCAGGTTAAACAGAGACTTATTTATCAAATTAAGCACATATTTATCCAAAGACGTGCAGGTGAACGGGGAACTGCTCCCACGGACTGCTGATCTGCCTGAAACTCGGAGAAAATAGGACTGATGGCCCCTCTCTCCGTAACAGTGTTACTGCACCCCAGGAATGTAATGGAACTGGTTCCCAGGGCTGCAGAGTTACTGCTGATCAGTGGTTATATTTGATGGACTAGCTGCGGTCCCTGATCCTCCAGCTTGCAGTCGTCGTACAAGGGCAGGCTGATGCAGATAAACTGTCAGGTTATGAAAGGATTGTCTCCCCCCCACCCCACCCACCTCAGAACCCCCGAACGGCGAAGCTTGCAGATTGCCAGCCCCGCTCCTCGAGTCGAATCACGCGGTCCTCACTCATTCATCATATGCGGAGAGCTGCCATAAATCTACGCGGCCCTGTAATTAAGCCTCTGTGAGCAGCTGTGAACGTCGCGTTCCCCGGTGAATGAATCGAGAGGTCACGGCAGTGACTCACCTGGGGAAAGGGGGGCAGGGGAGCGGAGGGGTGGGGGGGGAGGCAAGCGTTTCAGGGCCGGGCCGCTCGAAAGACAGGAACTCCGGAGGAACGTTGTTTCGTTTGACGGTATACTTTATGTGTTGTGTGTGTGAGTTATATGTACTGTGTTGTGCACCTGGGTCTGGAGGAACGTTGTTTCGTTTGACGGTATACTTTATGTGTTGTGTGTGTGAGTTATATGTACTGTGTTGTGCATCTTGGTCCAGAGGAACGTTGTTTCGTTTGACGGTATACTTTATGTGTTGTGTGTGTGTGAGTTATATGTACTGTGTTGTGCACCTTGGTCCAGAGGAACGTTGTTTCGTTTGATGGTATACCGTAGATTCCGGACTACAGAGCGCACCTGATTTTTAGCCGCTGGCACTAATTTTAGAAATAAAATCATTTTTTTAAATGTAAAGGCCGCACCGGATTTTAGGCCGCACCGGATTTTCGGCCGCAGGTGTCCCACGTTGTAATATGAGATATTTACACAGAAAGATATTACACGTGAGGATTTTTTTAACTTTTAATTAAATCCATATGGTAACAAAAACAAATACATATTGCAAATGCTTTTTTTCGAACCGTGCCCGTACGCGGCTACTTTTAAATATACGTTGCGTATACTTCTTTACTGAACAACATTCCAATATCTCCTAACGACTGGTAAAAAATATATATACTGCAGCCTACCAGGAAAAGTTATTGATACCTTTAACTTAAAAGCAGAGTTCGCTCGGATCCAAAGCCGCTCGCGTAATGCCGCTCCCCCCCTCCTTTCCGTTTATCGCAAACGGCATTTAAAAGCAGATTTCGCTCAGATCCAAAGCCGCTCCGCCGCTCCCCCCCTCCTTTCCGTTTCATCGCAAACGGCATTTAAAAGCAGAGTTCGCTCAGATCCAAAGCCGCTCCGCCGCTCGACCCCCTCCTTTCCGTTTCATCGCAAACGGCATTTTCCCACAAGACGCCGCGAAACCGGGTGTGTCGTCATAGCATCCCGCGATGTAGTACAGAAAACAAATATAGTTTAAACTAAGAGGGTAGGTAGCACAATGCTTCGAGTGTTTTCCATGTTGATGAGGGTGAGTACAAATGACTGATTTACAATAATTTAATTGTGAAAGTGCGCTTGATTTATCGTACAATTTCATTGGACCTCTGTGAACTACTCATCAATTTTATTGGTCTACTGTTACGAGGCAAAATGTTTACGAGGCGGCATGAAAAAAAAAAATGCATTAGCCGCTCCGGATTATTGGCCGCAAAGTTCAAAGCTGTTCAAAATGTGGGAAAAAAGTAGCGGCTTAAAATCCGGAATCTACGGTACTTTATGTGTTGTGTGTGTGTGTGGGTTATATGTACTGTGTTGTGCACCTTGGTCCGGAGGAACGTTGTCTTGTTTGACGGTATACTTTATGTGTTGTGTGTGTGTGAGTTATATGTACTGTGTTGTGCACCTTGGTCCGGAGGAACGTTGTTTCGTTTGACGGTATACTTTATGTGTTGTGTGTGTGTGAGTTATATGTACTGTGTTGTGCACCTTGGTCCGGAGGAACGTTGTTTCGTTTGACGGTATACTTTATGTGTTGTGTGTGTGTGAGTTATATGTACTGTGCTGTGCACCTTGGTCCGGAGGAACGTTGTTTCGTTTGACGGTATACTTTATGTGTTGTGTGTGTGTGAGTTATATGTACTGTGTTGTGCACCTGGGTCCGGAGGAACGTTGTTCCGTTTGACGGTATACTTTATGTGTTGTGTGTGTGTGAGTTATATGTACTGTGCTGTGCACCTTGGTCCGGAGGAACGTTGTTTCGTTTGACGGTATACTTTATGTGTTGTGTGTGTGTGAGTTATATGTACTGTGTTGTGCACCTTGGTCCGGAGGAACGTTGTCTTGTTTGACGGTATACTTTATGTGTTGTGTGTGTGTGTGAGTTATATGCACTGTGTTGTGCACCTTGGTCTGGAGGAACGTTGTTTCGTTTGACGGTATACTTTATGTGTTGTGTGTGAGTTATATGTACTGTGTTGTGCACCTTGGTCCAGAGCAACGTTGTTTCATTTGACGGTGTACTTTATGTGTTGTGTGTGTGAGTTATATGTACTGTGTTGTGTACCTTGGTCTGGAGGAACGTTGTTTTGTTTGACGGTATACTTTATGTGTTGTGTGTGTGTGTGTGTGAGTTATATGTACTGTGTTGTGTACCTTGGTCCGGAGGAACGTTGTTTCGTTTGACGGTATACTTTATGTGTTGTGTGTGTGTGTGTGTGAGTTATATGTACTGTGTTGTGTACCTTGGTCCGGAGGAACGTTGTTTCGTTTGACGGTATACTTTATGTGTTGTGTGTGTGAGTTATATGTATCGTGTTGTGCACCTTGGTCTGGAGGAACGTTGTTTCGTTTGACGGTATACTTTATGTGTTGTGTGTGTGTGAGTTCTATGTACTGTGTTGTGCACCTTGGTCCGGAGGAACGTTGTGTCGTTTGACGGTATACTTTATGTGCTGTGTGTGTGAGTTATATGTACCGTGTTGTGCACCTTGGTCCGGAGGAACGTTGTTTCATTAGGTAGTAACAGTTATATACGCTCAGTGGCCACTTTATCAGGTACATCTGTACACCTGCTCATTAATGCAAATATCTAACCAGCCAATCAGGTGGCAGCAACTCAGTGCACAAAAGCACGCAGACACGGTCACAAGGCTCAGTTGTTGTTCAGACCAAACCTCAGAATGGGGGGGGAAGAAAGGTGATGTAAGTGACTTTGATGGTAGATCGATTGTTGGCGCCAGACGGCGGGGTTTGAGAATCTCAAGAAACTGGCGATCTCCCGAGGTTTTTTGTGCACGACAGTCTCTGGAGATTACCGAGAACGGTGCAAGAGCCAAAAATAATTCAGTGACCAGCAGTTCTGTGGGGCGGAAACCCCCTCTTAATGAGGGGGGGGGGGGGTCAGAGGAGAACGGCCAGACCGGTTCCAGCCGACAGGAAGGCGACAGTAACTCGAATAACCGCACGTCACAACAACAGCGGCGTGCGGCAGAGCACCTCCGAACGGACACCGCATCGGACCTTCACGTGGGTTAAAAAAAAAAGAAATCACACCGCCCCACCTTCGAGCACGTCCGCCTGAAACGTTGCCGAAGAAAAGCAGCCTCCGCCACGCAGAGAACCCCACCACCCGCGGACCACGCTGCCGTCGGAGAGGCAGAAACGAGAGCCACCAGCTTGCAGGGCGGTTACCACCCCTCAGCCATCGGGCTCCTGAACAAGAGTGGATAACTTCGCTCATCCATCGAGATATCCGCACAACCGAGGGTTCTTTACCTTGCCAGCTCATTCTCTTGATACTTATTACTGCCTATTGATTCATATTTGCGTTTGTACGCAACTTCCCTCGGGATCAATAAAGTACGTCTGTCTGCCTGCTGTCCGCTGATTCTGTCTACAGTCACTGCTCTACGGATTTGCTGAGTTTGCCCACAGGACAAAGAATCTCAGGGTTGTATGTGGTGACATGTACGTCCGCCGATAATAAACTTTGAACCTTTCAACTTTTTCACACGGGCGTAAGAGCAGGAGCTCCTAGTGAAGCTCTGCGGTGGGC
>NC_133149.1:52749535-52759535 GCF_048418815.1 Hemitrygon akajei
GATTATAAACCTGATTCTGATCGGGGTCTCCTCTGAGGACTGAGTGTGGGGGGGGGGGTGTGTGCAGGGAGAGGGGGCAGTCATGGTTGGGAAAAGAGGAACGGGAATGGGGAGACATTCTGTAGCGATCGATAAACCGATTGCTCGGAATCGAGTGACCTCTTGCCTGGTGTCTCAGGGCTGGGTGTCTGCACCCCCAACCCCCCACCCCGGCACTCCTCTGCCGCCTGTCCCGCACCCCCCCCACCCCCCGCGGCGCTCCACCCTCGCCGTTCCCCGACGTCCTCGGCCCCTGGTCCGATCGACGGACTCGCCCCCTCCTGACAAACGCAGTCCTGCGCGCAGCGGTCCCGGGGGACGCTCGCTGGCGCGTGCCTACGGCCTCCGCGCGGCGCTCCCTCTACCCGCGAATGAGGATCCCCCAAGAACTCTGAAGTCGGGGTGACTCGGAACCTACCCTGCCTTCTGTGGTTCCTGTCATGTAACTGTCATGTAACACCATGATCCTGAAAAACGTCATCTCATTTTTACTATGTACTGTACCAGCAGTTATGGTCGAAATGACAATAAAAAGTGACTTGACTTGACTATCCCCCTCGTAATTTTAAATACCTCTATCAAGTCTCCCCCTCAACCTTCTACGCTCCAAAGAATAAAGACCTAACTTGTTCAACCTTTCCCTGTAACTGAGGTGCTGAAACCCAGGTAACATTCTAGTAAATCTTCTCTGTACTCTCTCTATTTTGTTGACGTCTTTCCTATAATTCGGTGACCAGAACTGTACACAATACTCCAAATTCGGCCTCACCAATGCCTGGTACAATTTTAACATTACATCCCAACTCCTATAATCAATGCTCTGATTTATAAAGGCCAGCATACCAAAAGCTTTCTTCACCACCCAATCCACATGAGATTCCACCTTCAGGGAACTATGCGCCATTATTCCTAGATCACTCTGTTCTACTGCATTCCTCAATGCCCTACCATTTAACCATGTATGTCCTATTTTGATTAGTCCTACCAAAATGCAGCACCTCACGCTCAGATGTGGGGGTGGGGAATCAAAATCAGTGCGTGGGCAGAGCAGGTGGTTAGGAAGTTAGGAGTGTGGAAGATGGCAAGTTTGTGGAGTTGGGGTGGGGGGGTGGGGGGGACAAACCCGGCTACGTAGAACAGCACAGGAACAGGCCCTTCGGCCCAACGCGTCTGTGCTGACTGATGGTCGAAACGACGATAAAAAGTGACTTGGCTTGACTTCCGGAGGGGGGCCGGCGGGATGGTTGCGACGAGGGCTGCCGAGTCTAGAGCACCTCCGAGCATCGCGCAGGGTTTAAACGCGAGTTTAACGAACACACGCCTAGTCACAGAGCCACACGATGCTACGGCACACAAACAGGCCCTTCGACCCACCCGGTCCGCTCGGCCTGGGCGGGGAACAGAGAGAGAAGAGGAGGATGTGGTTTTTTTTTTCAGTTAGGAGGTGGCGGGTCTGCGGAATGCACGGCTCGCGGAGCCCAAGTCGTCGGGTACGTTTAACGTGGAGGTTGATGGGCCTGGAAGAGGTTCGCGAACCCCGCCGGAGGGAAGAGCGGGAGATCTCCCGGTGGCCTCCCGTCTGCTCCCACCCCCGCTCCGACGCGTCAGCGCGCGGCCGCCTCCGCCGTGCCGATCCAGTGGGTGGCCTCCAGCCCGAACGTCGATCGCTCAAACTTCCGTTAACTCCGCCTCCCCCCCCGTTCCCGTTTCCCTCTCCCACCTTGTCCCCTCACCTGCCCGTCACTCCTCTCCCTCTTCTTCCTTCCACAGCGTCCCGTCCTCTCCAGCAAGATTCCCCCCCCCCTTCTCCAGCCCTCTACCTCTTTCACGACTCAACTTCCCAGCTCTTCACTTCACCCTCTTCTCACACCCAAGCGCTCGCGAATGGTTCAATATTCGCGCGCGCACTCCTCCTGCTCAGAGCCGAGCACTCGCGTCCCGCAAAGGTTTCCTCTTTGTTTGAAGCCCAGACCAAACCAACGTCAAACATATCAAAACACAAACTCTATGAGCACCCGATGAAGGGTCACGGCCTGTTTATTTACTTCCGTAGATTAAATTAAATTCATTTCACGTTTGACCGTCCTTCGGCCATACATATACAGGTTCCCCCCCGGCTATCCGAAGGTAGAGCGTTCCTACGAAACCGTTTGTGAGCCGAAATGTCGGAAAGCGAAGAAGCAATCACCGTTGATTTATATGGGAAAAATATTTGAGGGTTCCCAGACCCAAAAAATAACCCACCAAATCATGCCAAATAACACATAACACCTAAAATAACAGTAACACATACTAAAAGCAGGAATGATATGATAAATACACCGCCTATATCAAGTAGAAATATTGTAGGTACGGTGTAGTTTCACTTATCAAAATCGGGAAGACAGTGAGCCAAAATCGATTTGGAGGGGAAAATATCGGCACGTACACGCACGCGCACACAACTGCCCGCACAAGGCTTCACGGTCAATGCAGTCTTTCTCGGGGTAAACGCACGTATAAAGCGGGCGTTTTTTTTCCCATTAAAGCTTAAATCCTCTTCGGTTAGCGAAATCGGGTACTAACGTGGGTCTTTCGTGACAGCGAGCTGTCGCAAGGCCAACGCTCGAGAAACGGGGGCCAGCTGTACAGAGCCGAACGAGGCGGCGTTACGCCGGGACCAAAGTACAAAACGCAATACCGACAGGCGCGCGCCGCACCGCGCGCACACCAGACTGCAAGTCCATAAGAAGTAGGGGCAAAAATCAGGCCATTTGGCCCATCGGGTCTGCTCCTCCATTTCGTCACGGCTGATCTAATTTTTCTCTCGGCCCCAGTCTCCTGCCTTCTCCCCGCATCCCTTCACGCCCTGAGCAATCAAGGATCTATCAAACCCTGGTTTAAATACGCTCAATCACCTGGCCTCCCTTGGCAAAGAATTCCGCAGATTTACCGCTCTCTGGCCGAAGAAATTTCTCCTCATCTCCATCCCAGAAGGACACCCCTCTGTTCTAAGGCTGCCTCCTCTAGTCTTAAGACTCCCCCCCCCCCCCCACCACGGGGAAACAGCCTCTCCACATCCACTCCATCGGGGCCTTTCAATGTGCGTTAGGTTTCAATGAAGCCACTCCGCTTTAATCCCAGCGAACACAGGCCCAGAGCCGTCAAACGCTCCTCGAACGACAGGCCACTCAATCCCGGAATCAGTTTTTCCGTGAACCCCCCCCCCCTTCTCATCCCCTCTTAGATGAGAGGCCGGGAACTGCTCACAGTTCTCCAGGCAAGGTCTCGCCAGCGCTTTACAAAGCCTCCTTAAGATATCAGTAGAAATACCACAGAGATCTGCGGTCGGCCGCGGTACAGCCCGCCTTCTGGCGAGCGGACACTGGGGGGCAGCACCGACTCCGGCCTGGGGCGCCGCACGACCCTGCCCGCGGTGGAGATGCGGACCGATCGGCCGACTTCGAGCGCGAAGCTCTGCACTGTGTGTCAGCTCATTAGTATTCTCCGCCAGTTCCCTCCCTCCTGACAGGGATGGAGAACAAAAGGTCTCACCCACTCCAGGAACTTTATCAAGTGTATAATTGCAATCACGATTTTTTTCTCTCTCTCTCTTTTGAATTCGGCGTCGAGTTAAAACTCCAACTGACCTGCAACTGTCAGGGACGGCGCCTGCAAGAACTCGCCGCTGACAGCCTTACAGTATCGGAGTACGCTATTTTCCTCGACTGAGGAGAGGATTTGATTTGTGCGGGGGAGGAGGGGGGGGGTGGTTTGAAATATCGAGGCAAATCTCCGCCTTGCAAACTATTAACCTCAGTGAACCCACCGCTCGTAATTAAGCCGGATCAAACGCAAGTCCGACGGAACCTGGCAGCCTGGAAAAGAGGAGTCGGTGAACCGCGCACGCCACATTCCCAGGCGGGGCTCGGTAGCAGTTTCCTCCGAGGTGCCAGGCAAGGCGACTGCAGGGGGGCAAACGCTCCCCGACAGGGCTTCAGACTCAACGGCCGAAGCCTTGAGCTGTGGGAATGGATACAGGAAACGGTGTCGATGAGGTTGGAAGGGGACAGAGGAGATTCACGAGGACGCTGCCGGGACAGGACAGATTGAATGGGTTAGCACTTCATTCCTTGGCAGAGAGGTGATCTGACAGGGGTACACACAACCATGAGCGGTTTAGCTGGGGCAAATGCAAGCAGGCTTTTGCTTTTCCCCCCCGCTGAGGTTGGGTGCGACTACAACCAGAGGTCAGGGGTTGAAGGGTGACAGGCGAAAAGTTTAAGGGGGGGGGGAAGACTTCTTCGCTCAGGGAGGGCGGTGAGAGCATGGGACGAGCTGCCGGCAGGAATGGCGAAAGATATTTTCGACTTCAGTGCTTAAGAGAAGTTTGGACGGGAGGGCTGTGGGTCGATGGGACTGGGCCGGAACGGACTAGATGGCCCGAAGAGCCTGTCCCTGCGCTGTGGTTTCCTACGGCTCTAATGAAAGGGTTAAACATACAAGCAGCGCTTGACAGCTCCAGGCCTGTACTCACCGGAGTTTAGAGGAACGATGGGGGGGGCTCGGGGAAACGGGCAGGAAGTGATTATCGACAGGGTGAAACATAGAGTGGATGTGGAGAGGGTGTTTCCTATAGTGGGGGAGTCTAGGACCAGAGGACACAGATAGAGTGGGTGTGGAGAGGATGTTTCCTATAGTGGGGGAGTCTAGGACCAGAGGACACTGATAGAGTGGATGTGGAGAGGATGTTTCCTATAGTGGGAGAGTCTAGGACCAGAGGGCACAGATAGAGTGGGTGTGGAGAGGATGTTTCCTATAGTGGGGAGTCTAGGACCAGAGGACACAGATAGAGTGGATGTGGAGAGGATGTTTCCTATACTGGGGGAGTCTAGGACCAGAGGACACAGATAGAGTGGGTGTGGAGAGGATGTTTCCTATAGTGGGGGAGTCTAGGACCAGAGGACACAGATAGAGTGGATGTGGAGAGGATGTTTCCTATACTGGGGGAGTCTAGGACCAGAGGACACAGATAGAGTGGATGTGGAGAGGATGTTTCCTATACTGGGGGAGTCTAGGACCAGAGGACACAGATAGAGTGGATGTGGAGAGGGTGTTTCCTATAGTGGGGGAGTCTAGGACCAGAGGACACAGATAGAGTGGGTGTGGAGAGGATGTTTCCTATAGTGGGGAAGTCTGGGACCAGAGGGCACAGATAGAGTGGATGTGGAGAGGATGTTTCCTATAGTGGGGGAGTCTAGGACCAGAGGACACAGATAGAGTGGGTGTGGAGAGGATGTTTCCTATAGTGGGGAAGTCTGGGACCAGAGGGCACAGATAGAGTGGGTGTGGAGAGGATGTTTCCTATAGTGGGGAAGTCTGGGACCAGAGGGCACAGATAGAGTGGATGTGGAGAGGATGTTTCCTATAGTGGGGGAGTCTAGGACCAGAGGACACAGATAGAGTGGGTGTGGAGAGGATGTTTCCTATAGTGGGGAAGTCTGGGACCAGAGGGCACAGCCTTAAAGTTGAGGGATGTCCATTTAGCACAGGGATGAGAAGATGATTCTTTAGCTGGGGGGGTTGGGGTAAATCTGTGGAATTCATTGCCACAGGCCAAGTCATTTAAAGCAAAGGTTGATATGTTCTTGATTAGCAAGGATGTCAAAGATGATGGGGAGAAGGCAGGAGAATGGGGTGGAGAGGGGAAATAAATCAGCCATGATGGGATAGCAGAGGAGACTCGATGGGCCGAATGGCTGCACCCCACTCCTATGCCTTATGGTTTTTATAGTTTTCATAGAAGCATAAAAACAAAGAAAACCTGCCACACAATACAGGCCCTTTGGCCCACAATGCTGTGCTGAACATGTACTTACTTTAGAAATTACCTCGGGTTACCCATAGCCCTCTATTTTTCTGAGCTCCTTGAACCTATCCAGGACTCTCTTAAAAGATCTTAAAAGACCCTATCGTATCCGCCTCCACCACCGTCGCCGGCAGCCCATTCCACACACTCACCACTCTCTGTGTGAAAAACTTACCCCTGACATCTCCTCTGTACCTACTCCCCAGCACCTTAAACCTGCGCCCTCTTGTGGCAACCATTTCAGCCCTAGGGAAAAAGCCTCTGACTCTCCACACGATCAATGCCTCTCATCATCTTGTACACCTCTATCAGGTCACCTCTCATCCTCAGTCGCTCCAAGGGGAAAAGGCCGAGTTCACTCAACCTAGTTTATTACGCTTTAGCAATAGTACAGTGGCGGAATAAACCCTTCCATTGTTTTTAAGAACCCGTCCCGGAAAACCCCTCGCCAACCCACTTCACTGACACCACGTTTTCCGTCTCCTGTCGAGGCCAGTGACAATGCCGGACCCTGTCCTCGTACAAACACGTGCTGGCGTTCAACACATCAGCCGTGGCTCTCCGAACACATCAGGAGGCAAGGATTCTAAACCCAGTCGATTAGGAGGCCCCGGAGCCAACATTCTGGCTGGCCGACTGGCTGAAGGCGGTGTTGGCAACTGCGGAAGAAAATACCCGGAGCTGACACTGTATTGAGCAAGGAAGGGTTAATGATCTTCCGATGTAAAACCTGCGACTAACGTACTCTGTGCAGCCGACAATGTGCCTTTCAGTCAGGCTGATTAACGCAACTGTGTTTGCATTTGTTGTTCTGAGAATCATCACGTGTCTGATACACTCTTCTGGCCCGTCTGATACACACTTTTGAGAAATTAACACTGAAGTAAATGCGTAACTACTCAGGGGCGTTTCCTGCAACTTTGCCGCTCAGCAGAACGGCCGTTGCAGTTCCTCCTTCTGATCTACGTGTGTTTTTCCTCTCGTAGGCTTGGGACGCGAGTAAGAGCGCGACCCGCTGTCAGAGAGAGTCTCGGAGCTCCGCTTTCAGGAGGCTGAGCTCTCCGTGATATCATGCTACAATAAAGGCGCTCTGAAGCGATCTCCCTCCGCGTCCGAGTGTTAGTTCCTTTTCCGTCAACGACAGCCACCAGCGGTGACGCTTCTCCGGCAGCGTGCAGAACTACTAGATACCTTCGTAGGTGTACTTCTTCCCGACTGCGCCGGGACTCCGCGCTGGGCAAGGTTAAAACCGTCACGATCGAGGGCCCGCCCTTGACCGGTCCCCTCCCGCCGCTGTCGTATCGGGCCTTGGGCCCCACACCGGCCAGTTTCAGGGAGCGGTCACCAGCCTCCCGGACGGGGCTTCGCTCGCCTCGGCGCTGAACCGGCTCTGCCGCTCGAGGCCCCGTGCGCCGCCCGTTCACCGGTGGAGTGCGCCGGGTGGGGTGGGGTGGGGGGGAACTCCGCAGGGTCCCTCTGCTCCGTGGCTCACCTGCGAGGCGGTGGACCTCAAGCCCACAAGTGGCACACTCACTTTGGTAACAGGTCCAAGCTCTTGAGGAAAGAACGGCGCGACAGATAATCATTGAGACCCCAAACCCCTCATTGCCCGCCCCCCCCACCCCCAGCCTCGGCCAGCTCCCCTGACAAGAGGGCCCACGTGCAAACTTGACAAGGCGCAAGGACAGGGAGAGAGGAGAGTGAATCGACGTGCTCCCATACAACTGTCCAGCCCTTTTGTCAAACAGGATCGTTACGATCCGATTAGGCTAGTAATGAGATGGCCGACTACTCTCTTCTGTCTGCACAGGGCCCACATCCCTGCGATTTCCCTCGCAACCAAGCACCTATCAAACCACTTCTTGGAAGTCCCTAATGCGTCCGCCTCTAACGCCACCCTAGGTGGCGTGTTCTAAGCCCCCCCGCCACTCTCCATGTGTAAAAAAACAACCCCCTTCACATCCCCTTTGAAACTACCCCCCCCCACAACCTTAAATGTGCACGTTCCCGGTATCAGACATTTCAACCCTGAAGAGAAAATAAAGGACGTTGATTCCTGGGATGCCAAGACTTTCATATGAAGAAAGACTGGATCGACTGGGCTTATACTCACTGGAATTTAGAAGATTGAGGGGGGGGATCTTACTGAAACGTATAAAATTCTAAAGGGATCGGACAGGCTAGACGCAGGAAGATTGTTTCCGATGTTGGGGAAGTCCAGAACCAGGGGTCACAGTTTAATGATAAAGGGGGAGCCTTTTAGGACCGAGATGAGGAAAAACTTCCTCACACGGAGAGTGGTGAATCTGTGGAATTCTCTGCCACAGGAAACAGTTGAGGCCGGTTCATTGGCTATATTTAAGAGGAAGTTAGATATGGCCCCTGTGGGGTATGGAGAGAAAGCAGGTACAGGGTTCTGAGTTGGATGATCAGCCATGATCGTACTGAATGGCGGTGCAGGCTCGAAGGGCCGAATGGCCTACTCCTGCACCTATTTTCTATGCTTCTATGTCTAGTCGAAGATTATGACGGGCATAGCTAGAGTAGTCTAGACAGTATCTTATGTTGACGTTGAGCTCTGCGCAGTAACACGCAACCAGGGGCAGACAAAGAGCTTTGCTGCCCGTTCCCGTTTAATTGGGCCAACGCCGCCACCTTCCCTCGGCCCGGCCCGCTCAGACCGAGAAGGCGCCCGAGCGTCCCGTCACGAGTCCCCCGACGCAATGAACGGAGATCGGACTTCCTGGGCGCCAGTGGGCGGGGGGACACACGCCAGGGTTCAAGGCGCGCTTCATTACGCGGGCGCGAAGCGACCTCCGGATCCGTCTCCCGACAGGCAGCCGAAGAGCGAAGGAACCCATTAGAACAAAAGGCCTGAACGGTAGGCCCAACAGCCGGGTCAGTCGCTCTGAGGACTGGCCCCTCCTTCCCCCCCGCCACCTCGGAACGTCCAGGCGCATTTGTGGCGGCCACCGGCCGCTCCCCTCTGCATTCCGGGACTCCGGGGGGAGCGGGGGGAGGACGGAGAGAGAGCCCGGTTAAAAATCTGCCTGAACCTGCAGCGTCGGGCACCGAATTCCCTTCCAGTGCACGTCGCAGAGGCGCGCCGCTATCAGCTTACCACAGCAGGCCACCGGGGACCGAAGGAGGCCTGTGAATTATCACAGAAGCCAGTTTCATTTCAGCAGCTTATCGGCAGTTACTTCATCACTTCTACCAACGAGAGATGAATATGTCCGCCAATAGCTCGGCCTCAACCCTAAGGAGAGCGCGTCTTCCCTGAAGTTCAAACATCCTCCGTGACTTCGCTCCCCCTCCACCACCCCACAATCCAGGTTTAATATCACTGTCGTACCTGCTGAAATTTGATGCTCTGCAGCAGCAGGGCTTTACAATGTTCAGTGATTATGTCTGCGTTACACAGCCCTGAGACCTGGAGGCAGAGCCGAGCGATGCAGGCGCTAAGCGGCGACTCCTTTGCCTGCATCTTCGGGAACGGTTCGACGGTTCCATCTTTCACGCCTCTATTTCTCCCTCTCAGTTTTCTCTTGAAGGAGTTACACGCTGACTATGGTTCTCTGGGGGGGGGCGGGTATGGGACCTGCTCTCGCCAAGGGCTCGGCCTAAGAGTCAGGCTCGGCTTCGGAGGCCTAGGATATCAGGGTCGGCCTCCGGGCGGGAGGCCGGTGTGTGGTCGGGGGAGTCAGAATATCTTCGACTGTGTGCCCAGAGGCCTGAGATCTCTGGGCACAGAGCTCGAAAAAAGCGGACGTAATGGGACTTTTAACATCGTAAACCAGCCGAGTCGTTTGTTACATCTCCCCTCTCGCTGTGAAACGGAGACACCTCTTTCTCCCTTATTAGGGAGAGAGAGAGAGCCTGTGGTGTGTCGAATACCGGGTGAACAAGTAGTCTTTGGGGTACCGCGAGTCTGTGTCTTTGCTGTACACTTGAATGCAGTTACAATAAGCAATACGAAAATGTGCAAAAGTCCTTGGCATACATATATATAGAGAGCAAGGGTGGGTGAGACACTTGCACACGGGACTGTAGTTGTCAACGTGGAGCGGAGGGCGAGGTTGTAAATCTGGCGGGAGGCAAAGCATGTTGGGA
>NC_133149.1:52764535-52789535 GCF_048418815.1 Hemitrygon akajei
AGGGGGATAGATAAAGAGTTGACGTGGATAGGCTTTTTCCACTGAGAGTAGGGGAGATTCAAACAAGAGGACACGAGTTGAGAGTTAGGGGTAACACGAGGGGGAATTTCTTTACTCAGAGAGTGGTAGCTGTGTGGAACGAGCTTCCAGTAGAAGTGGTAGAGGGAGGTTCGGTATTGTCATTTAAAGTAAAATTGGATAGGTATATGGACAGGAAAGGAATGGAGGGTTATGGGCTGAGTGCGGGTCGGTGGGACGAGGTGAGAGTAAGCGTTCGGCACGGACTAGAAGGGCCGAGATGGCCTGTTTCCGTGCTGTGATTGTTATATGAAGGGGACTCAAACTAGAGGTCATGGGTCAAAGGGTGAAAGGTGAAAAGTTTAAGGGGAACATGAGGGGGAAGTTCTTTGCTCCGAGTGTGGCGAGAGTGTGGGATGGGCGGCCAGCGAGAGTCGAGCCTCGGAAACAGGGTGAAGTCCAATATCGCCCAGCGGACGTCGTGAAATCTCTGGAATTTGCAGCAGCAGTCCGACGCAATGCGCGATAATAGAGAGAAGGAAACTGTGAATTACAGTAAACTAAATTACATCAGGCCAGTTAAAGAAGTAGTGTTGATGGGTTCGATGTCCACTTCAATAAGAAATATTGATAACAAGTCAAATAGGTCGTCCAAGGTTAGAAACAACAAAGTACCGAGGTCGTGTTCATGGGCTCGATGACTTTGTGTCTACGGAGGCACTTCCGTTCTGGGTGCTGTGACTTGCTTTTTATGGCTGATTTACACTTGCGCGTACGGGCTACGCCGCAGCCCCGATTTTCACTTCTGCGTCGGCTCTAAGCCGTAGCGAGCGCGCGTCGGTGCGCGCCAGAACGCTAGTTGGCGGCGGGGTTCCTGCGACGCAGTGTCGAGTTTCTACGCGAGAGACATGGACGAGGAAACGCAGTTCAGACACTTCCGCGTGCCGGCAGGTAGATTTGGTTCCCATCGGCGTACAGGCACGGCGGAGAAGAAGCAACCGGAAACGCGATGCTACCAAGCGGGCCAATCACAGTCGTTGCGTTCTGAGTCGCCAAGAGGCGCGAGTTACATTTCTGGGGAGGTGCACGTCACCCTACGGTGTAGGGTGCGCGGTACCTACAGGGTAGACGCGACGCAGAATGATAAATCAGGCTTAATGTTTACACAATTGGTGTTTCGTTTTACCCCCCTGCGCACTGGGTGCTTGTTAATTTTTGGGTGGGGGGGGGGGGTCTTTGTTTTGTGACTGCCTGTAAGGAGGCGAATCTCAAGGCTGTGTGTAGTATACACGCTTTGATTTACAAAAAAATGAACTTGGAATTTAAATACGTAGTGCAAAAACAGAGGGTCGAAGTAGTGAGGAAGAGTTCACGGGTTCATTGTCCATTCAGAAAAGAAGCTGTTCCTGAATCGCTGAGTGTGTGTCTTCAGGCTCCTGTACCTCCTCCCTGATGGCAGAGGGGAAGAAGCTGTTCCTGAATCGCTGAGTGTGTGTCTTCAGGCTCCTGTACCTCCTCCCTGATGGCGGAGGGGAAGAAGCTGTTCCTGAATCGCTGAGCGTGTGTCTTCAGGCTCCTGTACCTCCTCCCTGATGGCGGAGGGGAAGAAGCTGTTCCTGAATCGCTGAGTGTGTGTCTTCAGGCTCCTGTACCTCCTCCCTGATGGCGGAGGGGAAGAAGCTGTTCCTGAATCGCTGAGTGTGTGTCTTCAGGCTCCTGTACCTCCTCCCTGATGGCGGAGGGGAAGAAGCTGTTCCTGAATCGCTGAGCGTGTGTCTTCAGGCTCCTGTACCTCCTCCCTGATGGCGGAGGGGAAGAAGCTGTTCCTGAATCGCTGAGTGTGTGTCTTCAGGCTCCTGTACCTCCTCCCCGATGGCGGAGGGGAAGAAGCTGTTCCTGAAACGTTGAGTGTGTGCCTTCAGGCTCCTGTACCTCCTCCCTGATGGCGGAGGGGAAGAAGCTGTTCCTGAATCATCGAGTGTGTGTCTTCAGGCTCCTGTACCTCCTCCCCGATGGCGGAGGGGAAGAAGCTGTTCCTGAATCGCTGAGTGTGTGTCTTCAGGCTCCTGTACCTCCTCCCTGATGGCGGAGGGGAAGAAGCTGTTCCTGAATCGCTGAGTGTGTGTCTTCAGGCTCCTGTACCTCCTCCCTGATGGTAGCAATGAGAAGGGAGCATGTCCTGGGTGACGGGGGTCCTTAATGATGTACGCTGCCTTTCTGAGGCACCGCTCCCTGAAGATGTCCTGGCTGCTTTGGAGATTGGTGCCCATGCGGGTTTGTTTGGAGATTTGAAAGGAAGTTTGGGTAGGTACATGGACGGGAGGGCTACGGTCCGGGGAGCAGGCCGACGGGACCGAGCAGGTTTATAGTCCGGCGCCGGCCGAAGGCAATCACAGAGCGAACGAGTCGCTTCAGGATCCACTTTTTAATTACGAGCCTGATCCACATCTGGGGTCGTTGCTGAAGGAGACGTTGTCTCCTTCCCCGGGGCATGTCAGGACTTCTGAGCAATGACTCTCGACAAGTTAAAAATAAAAAAAAATAATAAAAACAAGTCATGTGTGAAGACAGTGAATCCGAAGAGAAGGCTGAGACCGGGGAAAGTACATTAGCTTTTGAAGGAAAGCTCCCTGGGGCTTATTATTAATAGATTACAGAACTAGCAGCTCCCAAAAGGCCCTTCTTGGCCAACCAGCCAGGCTGCCTCGCAAAGCACCTTTCCTAACCCTGGCCCAATCACAGGTCGACTCACAATGACCCGTTAACCGAACGGAAACCGTGACGCCCGGAGGGAACCCACACGGTTTGCGGGAAGGACGCTTGGGACTGAACTCCTGGAAGAGCGGCGGCCCGAACTCCATGTATCTCCCCCCCACCACACCGCCCACACCACCGTCACGTCCTCCGACGTGGCCGGCTTGCTCGCGTGTTCCGACGGTCGCATGGTAAACGGTCCTGAGTCCAGACGGCTACCATGGGTGGACCGCGGTCGCCCACCCCGTAAGGCGCGGCGCATAATGATGATGTCGTGCGACGCGGCGCATAACAATGATGACTCACGTGCTGGAAATCCAGAGCGAGACACACACACACACACAGACACACACACACACACACACACACAGACACACACACACACACACACACACACACGCACACACACTCACACACACACACAGACACACACACACACACACACACACACAGGCCGAGACCCTTCTTCAGGACTGAGAAGGAAGGGGGTAAGATGGCAGAATAAAAAGGTTAGGGGGAAGGAGAGAGATAGGAGAACTAGCTGGAAGGTGACGGGTGAAGCCAGGTGGGTGGGAAAGGTCAAGGGCTGGAGAGGAAGGAATCTGATAGGAGAGGAGAGTGGACCGTGGGAGAAAGGGAAGGAGAAGGGACACCAGGGGGAGGTGATGGGTGGGGGAGGTAAAAGGCTGGAGAGGAAGGAATCTGATAGGACAGGAGAGTGGACCGTGGGAGAAAGGGAAGGAGGAGGGACACCAGGGGGAGGTGATGGGTGGGGAAGGTAAAGGGCTGGAGAGGAAGGAATCTGACAGGAGAGGAGAGTGGACCGTGGGAGAAAGGGAAGGAGGAGGGACACCAGGGGGAGGTGATGGGTGGGAAAGGTAAAGGGCTGGAGAGGAAGGAATCTGACAGGAGAGGAGAGTGGACCGTGGGAGAAAGGGAAGGAGGAGGGACACCAGGGGGAGGTGATGGGTGGGGAAGGTAAAGGGCTGGAGAGGAAGGAATCTGATAGGAGAGGAGAGTGGACCGTGGGAGAAAGGGAAGGAGGAGGGACACCAGGGGGAGGTGATGGGTGGGGAAGGTAAAGGGCTGGAGAGGAAGGAATCTGATAGGAGAGGAGAGTGGACCGTGGGAGAAAGGGAAGGAGGAGGGACACCAGGGGGAGGTGATGGGTGGGGAAGGTAAAGGGCTGGAGAGGAAGGAATCTGATAGGAGAGGAGAGTGGACCGTGGGAGAAAGGGAAGGAGGAGGGACACCAGGGGGAGGTGATGGGTGGGAAAGGTAAAGGGCTGGAGAGGAAGGAATCTGATAGGAGAGGAGAGTGGACCGTGGGAGAAAGGGAAGGAGGAGGGACACCAGGGGGAGGTGATGGGTGGGAGAGGTAAAGGGCTGGAGAGGAAGGAATCTGACAGGAGAGGAGAGTGGACCGTGGGGGAAAGGGAAGGAGGAGGGACACCAGGGGGAGGTGATGGGTGGGAAAGGTAAAGGGCTGGAGAGGAAGGAATCTGATAGGAGAGGAGAGTGGACCGTGGGAGAAAGGGAAGGAGGAGGGACACCAGGGGGAGGTGATGGGTGGGGAAGGTAAAGGGCTGGAGAGGAAGGAATCTGATAGGAGAGGAGAGTGGACCGTGGGAGAAAGGGAAGGAGGAGGGACACCAGGGGGAGGTGACGGGTGGGAAAGGTAAATGGCTGGAGAGGAAGGAATCTGATAGGAGAGGAGAGTGGACCGTGGGGGAAAGGGAAGGAGGAGGGACACCAAGGGGAAGTGACGGGTGGGAAAGGTAAAGGGCTGGAGAGGAAGGAATCTGACATGAGAGGAGAGTGGACCGTGGGAGAAAGGGAAGGAGGAGGGACACCAGGGGGAGGTGACAGGTGGGAAAGTTAAATTGCTGGAGAGGAAGGAATCTGATAGGAGAGGAGAGTGGACTGTGGGAGAAAGGGAAGGAGGAGGGACACCAGGGGGAGGTGATGGGTGGGAGAGGTAAAGGGCTGGAGAGGAAGGAATCTGATAGGAGAGGAGAGTGGACCGTGGGAGAACGGGAAGGAGGAGGGACACCAGTGACACCCAGCGCTGGCAGATCTTCTCGCCTGGCTTCCCCGTTGAGGCTACCGCAGTGTGTCTGCTCAGCGGCGGGGGGGTTAGCGGGGGGCCCACTGCAGCAGTAAAGTGCCGGTTGTCACGAGGGATTATTCTCAAACAACAATAATGAGCCCAGCCTCTCAGCACAGTTCCTGCGCAGCTCGGCCTAGGAGGACGAAGGGAAATTTGACGGTGGTACAGGGGGTTTTGAGGGGAATTAAGGGTCATTTGGGGGGGGGGAGGAAAGGCAGGTGGGTGGAGATGAGTCCTTGACCAGATGAATGACGGATCAGTCTCGACAGGCCGGATGGCCGACTCCTGCTCCTGTTCCATATGTTCTTAAGCACAGATTTAGGTGCCTGTTTTCCCGGGGAGCTTCAGCGAGTTCACTTCCCCCCCCCACCACCGCCCGTCCGACTCCCTGCTGACGGAGGCCATGAAAGGCGCCTTATCAACTCTTCGCAACGGCCGGAGAGGGGAGGAACAAGACGGTGGTCGCTCTCCCGCGCATGAGGGGGAGGGTGCGAGTAGGGTCAGCGGTTCTCCCTGGACCGTGTCTCCGAGAGTCAGTCTACAGGGGTCATCAACCTTGTTTGCACCGCGGACAGGTTTAATATGGACAATATTCCGGCCGACGAGGGGGGTGGGGGTGTTAATCGTGACTGGAATATAGGTAATAAGTCAACTATAAGTCACTTATAAATGGCTAATACACTCAATTTAATATTAATCTCGCGAATTTAATATTAAACACACAGCGCGTATTTTCCTCGCATGAATATAGTGATAAGGCAATTATAACTCACTTATAAGTCAATAGCATCGTAACAGTTTAAGTAGCGTTTGGATATTAAACACACAGCGCATATTTTCCTCGCATGAACGTATCAAATCACTGCAACACACCAGTGAGAGGACAAGGTAAGGGCCGGAGCTCCCCGTGCCGGGGTCACGGCGGTCGCAGTCTGGAGAGAGCGACTGACCGAGCGAGGGGTGCGACAGGGCGCGTGCCCGCCCCCCTCGTAGGTAGGTAGGATCTATCGTCCGACAAAAGTCTGGCTCGAGGGATGACTTTCAGTAGATCACAGCGAGGGTAGCGGCTCTGCTACTTACGAAACCCTGAGCCCGAATTAGGTCGTCTGCGGATATTTTAGCACCGGGTTCCCCACGGACATTCGGTGCGCTAAACAGGTTCAGAGGCGGCGCCCATCTGTCCGCGCTCCAGGCCGGTAGCGACGGCGTTTCCCGCCAACCACGCGAGGCGGTCGGTTACCCGAGGCCAACCAGTGATCCCCGGCGGGAGGGTATCGCTGCGTTTAGGCGACTGATGACCTCGCGTGCGTTCAGGTTCGACAGCGGGCGGGACAGGGAATGAGGAAAGGTGCAGCTGACTCTCATCGTTTCATACCATCGCCAAATCGTATCGTTCCCTCGCGGCCCGGTAGTACACGCTTTGCGCCCCGGTGGTTGGGGACCACTGATCTACGCCGCACGCAAACCCATCCAACTCGCGAGCAACATCATCCTCCCCTGCCATTTCCCAGAAGAAATCAGCGCGACGAGACTTAACGTGGGAGAAGAGGATACAATATGCATCCTGAAATTCTTTCTCTTCTTCGCGGACACAGGAGTGCCCCCAAAGAGTGAAGGGCAGCTAAACGTTAAAACCTCAAAGCCCCCCCAACTACCCCCTCCCACGAACAAGCAGAGCAAAGCAACGACCCCCCCCACCCCCACCAGCAAAAAAAGTATCAGCGTCTCCCACCGAGCACTCGAGCGTGCAGCAAAGCGTCAATAGACACAGACTCGCGGTACCCCAAAGACTACTCGTTCACCCGGTATTCGACACACCACAGGCTCTCTCTCCCCCAATAAGGGAGAGAGAGTCGGTCCCCGTTTCACGGTACAATTCACAAACCTACCAACCGGTACGCGGCTGGACCGCGTGGGAGGAGCACCCGGAGGAAACCCATGCGGTCGCGGGGAGAGAGCGCGCGGGTTCCTCGCGGGCCGCGGCGGGGAATCGAAGCAGGGTCGCCGGACCTCTGGACCGCGTTGGTCAGCAACAGGATGCTGCCTGGATTTAGAGAGAGCCCGTCTCATAAAGAGGCGTGGAGGAGTCATCCAGTGACTTTCTTTCTAAGGGTGAAAGTGGCTAATACAAGGGGGCATAATCTTAAGGAGGTAAGTGTAAGTGGGGGGAGGTGTCAGAGGAATTTTTTGTTTACACACACACACACGCACACACGCACACCCACCCCCTGCATGCTGTCAAGTTAGGAAAAGGGGGAAGTACAACGCGATCTGGGTATCCTTGTACATTAGTCACTGAAAGTCAGCATGCAGGTACAGCAGGCAGTGAAGAAAGCTAATGGCATGTTGGCCTTCATAACAAGGGGAGTTGAGTATCGGAGCAAGGAGGTCCTTCTGCAGTTGTACAGGGCCTGGTGAGACCACACCTGGAGTATTGTGTTCAGTTTTGGTCTCCAAATTTGAGGAAGGACATTCTTGCTATTGAGGGAGTGCACCGTAGGTTCACAAGGTTAATTCCCGGAATGGCAGGACTGTCATATGTTGAAAGATTGGAGCGACTGGGCTTGTATACACTGGAATTTAGAAGGATGAGAGGGGATCTGATTGAGACATATAAGATTATTAAGAGATTGGACACACTGGAGGCAGGAAACATGTACCCAATGTTGGGGGAGTCCAGAACCAGAGGCCACAGTTTAAGAATAAGGGGTAGGGGCCATTTAGAACGGAGTTGAGGAAAAACTTTTTCACCCAGAGAGTGGTGGATCTGCGGAATGCTCTGCCCCAGAAGGCAGTGGAGGCCAATTCTCTGGATGCTTTCAAGAAAGAGTTAGATAGAGCTCTTAAAGTCAGCGGGGGTCAAGGGATATGGGGAGAGGGCAGGAACGGGGTTACTGATTGTGGATGGTCAGCCATGATCACAGTGAATGGCGGTGCTGGCTCGAAGGGCCGAACGGCCTACTCCTGCACCTACTGTCTATTGACCTCTTATTCAATATTTTCATTTGATTTGATTTCTTACTCTGCCAATTATTTTTTTCGAAGTTTTAGATTTGATCAGAAAGTATTTCTCTCTATTGTTTTGTTCGTGTACTCAGAATGGACTGCCCAGTCCTTTACTTTCAACCTTTTCTCATATCGTGTAGTGGGTTTCTTTCATCTAAAAATTTACAGTGTTTTTCTTTCTCCATGAATTGATAAGAGGAGAATTAGCTGTCTTCTTTATCATTATATACTACACATTAGCTTAACACTATGTATGATTTTCATAATGTCTATTTCACTTTCTGTATGTATTGATATTGATATATATATATTTGAGATAATTCTCCTCGTTTGTATATACAGTCGGCCCTCCTTACCTGCGGGGAATTGGTTCTGGGACCCCCCGCGAATACCAAAATTCACAGATGCTCAAGTCCCTTATTTAACCTGGCTCAGTGTGGTGGTCTTTAGGACCCGGTGGAACCCCGGACCTTATTTAACCTGTCTCAGTGCGGTGGACATTAAGACCCGGCGGAACCCCAGACCTTATTTAACCTGTCTCAGTGCGGTGGACATTAGGACCCAGCGGAACCCCAGACCTTATTTAACCTGTCTCAGTGCGGTGGACATTAGGACCCAGCGAAACCCCAGACCTTATTTAACCTGTCTCAGTGCGGTGGACATTAGGACCCGGCAGAACCCCGGACCTTATTTAACCTGTCTCAGTGCGGTGGACATTAGGACCCAGTGGAACCCCGGACCTTATTTAACCTGTCTCAGTGCGGTGGACATTAGGACCCGGCAGTGCAGCTCTGAATCCGCAGTGTTTCTGTTCACGAAAATAATCACGATCACGATTGAAAATAAGGTGGAAATAATAAAGCGATCGGAAAGAGGTGAAACGCCATCGGTCATTGGAAAAGCATTAGGCTACAGTCGGTCAACGATCGGAACAATTTTAATGGAGAATGTGAAAGGCCCTGCCCCGATGAAAGCTACAATTATTACTAAGCAACGCAGTGGTTTAATTATTAAAATACGTATGTTTCTTGTGTTTTAAAACATGTAAAACACTTGTACATGTAAAACATGTACTACATACCAAGAAAAACGTTTGACTAACTGATGCTAAATAATACCGGATGTTCCTGTTCCGACTTCAAATCCGACTTAAAGACGGACTCAGGAATGGAACTCGTTCATAACCCGGGGGACTGCCTGTACTTTGAAATCATCTCTAGATTACTTATACAGACAGACAGACAGACATACTTTATTGATCCTGAGGGAAATTGGGTTTCGTTACAGTCACACCAACCAAGAATGGTGTAGAAATATAGCAATATAAAACCATAACTAATTAAATAATAATAAGTTAATCATGCCAAGTGGAAATAAGTCCAGAACCAGCCTATTGGCTCAGGGTGTCTGACACTCTGAGGGAGGAGTTGTAAAGTTTGATGGCCACAGGCAGGAATGACTTCCTATGACGCTCAGTGTTACATCTCGGTGGAATGAGTCTCTGGCTGAATGTACTCCCATGCCTAACCAGTACATTATGGAGTGGATGGGAGACATTGTCCAAGATGGCACACAACTTGGACAGCATCCTCTTTTCAGACACCACCGTCAGAGAGTCCAGTTCCACCCCCACAACATCACTGGCCTTACGAATGAGTTTGTTGATTCTGTTGGTGTCTGCTACCCTCAGCCTGCTGCCCCAGCACACAACATGATAGCATTGGCCACCACAGCCTCGTAGAACATCCTCAGCATCGTCCGGCAGATGTTAAAGGACCTAAGAATGTTATAAAACCTAATACAATGTAAATGCTATGTAAATAGTTGTTACACTGTTTTGTTTAGGGAATAATGACAAGGAAAAATAGTCTGTACATGCTCAAACAGCGAGTGCTGGAGAGAGAACTTCCGGGTTTTCCCGATCCGCGGTTGGTTGGATCCGCGCGGATAAGGAGGGCCGACTGTATACTCTTTTAAAATCAATAAAAAGATTAATAAAGAAAGATAGATTAGACTAGATTCAAAGGATGCATCTCACAGTCTGTTTTGATGTGCGTATGATAAATGAAAATCAACCTTTGGAAGCTTGGTTGATCGCTGGGCGTGACCAGATGCCCGCGGGCGCTTTCGGCTCCCAAGGAGGAGCCCGTCGTCGGCGCGCAGTCAAGGGGGGGGGGCGGCAGAATGCCAGCGTATGTACCCCTCCCGCGGTCCGAATGGGTACCGGGCAGACGCCGCGACCTGGCTTGGCCGGTTCGAAACACCGCCGGCCGACCAGATCGCAGCCCGGGGGAGCTCTCTCGACCGGAGCGAAAGTCCCGCGACGTTTTCAGAGCTCGACCCGTAAAGCCAGGGCGGTGCTCCCCAAAACGAAGACGGCGGCACAAGAGCAGCGGTCACGCACAAGCTGAGCGAAAGGGGAACAGAGGCTTGCTTTCTGCTCAGGGAGTCCCTTGTTCGGATAAAGGCAGAGAGAGAGAGACACACACACATAAACTACACCCTTCGCTCTGTGCGACACTGAAAGACGTCGAGGCCGTCCCCACAAAGACAAGAGTGTTATTATCCAGGACAGACCAGAACGGAAAACCTGCCTGGCGCTGGCATTTGCAAAGGGCACTCCAAAGATAATTATCTAATCAGAAATTCAGACGCTGCTTAATCTGGACGCTGTCTACGCCACACAGCTATTTCTGTCCTGCGATTCCTATCTTGAAAGTTTAATCACTGGATATCTTCTGATGTGGCAGATGGGCTTTTGGCCGAGCATCCGCAGGGTCAGATGGGCCAAGAGTTTATGAAGGGGTCGGGGGCCGAGTGTGGGCGCAGCTGTCTAGACGCACAACCCAGGGCAGTACGATACGGAGAGAGCGAGCTGTTGCCCGTGTAACAGGCTCCCCCTCTCCCCACGCAGACGATGAACCCAGAGGAACGGCAGAGACCGATACGGTTCGGCACCAGGAGTCGCCGGTCAGCGTCGAACTCGACGTCGGACTGCCTCAGGGACTCCAGCTCCGGATTTTCCCCTCGGGGTTCACTCCCGGAGCCTCCCCCGCGAGCGGGTACAGCGGAGGTTTGAGATCAGAGTTTTCCTTCTCCCGGGTGAGCTGCCGACCGCGGCCTGACGAGCCCCGTCCGCCCGGAGCGACTGGTTTTGAGGTGCCAGTAACCCGCCTTTGCCCCCTTCTCCCCGTCAGTAGAAACAGGTCTCCTTCCCTCCCCCCCCCCCCAGAGCTGAGGGCACACAAGAGTCCCACAGAGATGAAAGTCCTCAGTCGGGGGTCGGAGGCGAGTAAGGTGGTGAAGAAAGCCTTTGGTATGCTGGCCTTTATAAATCAGAGCATTGAGTACAGGAGTTGGGATGTAATGTTAAAATTGTACAAGGCATTGGTGAGGCCGAATTTGGAGTATTGTGTACAGTTCTGGTCACCGAATTATAGGAAAGATGTCAACAGAATAGAGAGAGTACAGAGAAGATTTACTAGAATGCTACCTGGGTTTCAGCACCTAAGTTACAGGGAAAGGTTGAACAAGTTAGGTCTTTATTCTTTGGAGCGTAGAAGGTTGAGGGGGGACTTGATAGAGGTATTTAAAATTATGAGGGGGATAGATAGAGTTGACGTGGATAGGCTTTTTCCATTGAGAGTAGGGGAGATTCAAACAAGAGGACATGAGTTGAGGGTTAGGGGGCAAAAGTTTAGGGGTGACACGAGGGGGGATTTCTTTATTCAGAGAGTGGTAGCTGTGTGGAACGAGCTTCCAGTAGAAGTGGTAGAGGCAGGTTCGGTATTGTCATTTAAAGTAAAATTGGATAGATATATGGACAGGAAAGGAATGGAGGGCTATGGGCTGAGTGCGGGTCGGTGGGACTAGGTGAGAGTAAGCGTTCGGCATGGGACTAGAAGGGCCGAGATGGCCTGTTTCCGTGCTGTAATTGTTATATGGTTATAGTAAGGGTAAATTCCTTGGCGTTGCCCTATCAGAGGACGTGCCCTGGGACCGGGAAAGGACAGCGGTGCCTCTCACTTACTCAGAGGTTTGCGTAGGTTCCGAACCTCATCCAGAACTTCGACAAACTCCCGCAGATGCACGGAAGAGTGCCCGAGATTGGTGACGTCTCGGACTGGCATGGGGACACAGCCATGCCCTCAGCTCTGCCCTAAGTCCACGCCCTCTCACGTCCTGAGGCTATGCCACCCGGCGCGAGGCTCTCCCGACGTTTCCGCTCTGCTAGGACCTTCCGATAGCCGATTAGCTTTCAGCGAGACCCACCCCCCCCGTGCTTCGAGACGCCAGCGACCAGGGCCCAGGGCCGCCAGGCGTTCCTCACCGAGGGTCAGTCTCACCAACCGGCCAGCTCCTCCCATCTGAAGACATTGGGGCGCAAAACCGCGGAGGAAACTCGACGCGCGGTCAGCCCAATGCCTCAAAGAACCCTCAGCGTTACACCCTGGCCCTCTGGAGTTGAGTGCCGACGCTGACTGCATCTGCTTTCCCTCACTACCGACTCAGGGACCCCGCACGAGGGACTTCCAAGCCCCCCCGCCCCACCGGTCTCCGAGTTTGCTCCCTCCTTGGAAGACCGGCCACTCCGCCGCGCCTCCTCCTCCTCGGTACAGTTCCCCGCGCCGTATTCCCCCATCGGCCGCTGCCGGGCCCTTTCCCCTCATCTCCCTCGGACACTCGGCCCCCTGCTCCCTCCCCACCCCCCGCCCCGCAATACCGCCTGCGTCCCCCTCCCACCTGTCTTCGCTCCGTACGCTGGACCACCAGCTCCATCGCCCGGATCGTCGACATACAGGGTGAGGGGGAGGGTGGGGGTGGGGGGCGGGGGGTCCCAAAACTCAGGAACAGGTTTCGCCCCCCAAGTGGTGTCAAGGACGCTCACAACCACCCCCCCCACCCCCCCACCAATGCCCTCTCCTTGTTGCTGCCACCAGGGAGGAGGTCCAGGAGCCTGAGGGCAGAGACTCTATGATCCAGGGACGGCCTCCTCCCCTCTGCCACCAGAACATGACTTTACTCCTCTTTTTGATCGCTAAATTTACTTCTTACTGCGATTGCACGCGCCAATCAATGAGGACGATGTTAACCCTACACGACCGGTCGACTGACACAGCCCGGACAACAATTGTCGCCCAGTCGGATTTTAACGGACCCATCGGGGATTACGTAATCGCTGACCGACCGATAGAAATGGCGCACACACACACACACACACACACACACACACAGAGAAGACGAAAGACGTAGATCACCAGCATTTCATTCAAGGTCGGGCCGGCGGTGTGGCCGCGCTGGGTGACGAGACGCCAGCTCGGCCACCCGCCCCAGAACGACATCCTCACCCCCGAGCTACAAATCTTCTCCAGCCTCTTACAAATGCACAGATCTTATTATTGTGCGACGCCACGTACCCACGCCAGAACACAACTGATTTCACGACACACGCCATCAGCGATGACCAACGCGGGTTCCGACCAATCGTTCGAGCCGGAAGCAGGAACTCAAACTGCAACAGGGCTTTCCGTCAACTCAACACCGAACCGGCAACAGCAGCCCTCAGCAAGCCCTCCTCCTAAAGGGGAACTGGGTTCTTTTGCCCTGAATGGTATCCCGAGGTTGCCACTGTCGAGACCCTCCTCCCTTCCAGGGAGACACTCCAATGTTAAAAAACGCTTTTATTAAAACCACACACGGGAAAAAAAACACTGAGCTGAGGAAATTTAAACGCAGGAGATTGTGCAGATGCTGGAAATCCAGAGCAACATACACACACACACACACTCACACACACACACACTCACACACACACACACACACACACACACACACACACTCACACACACACACGCGCGCACACACACACACACTCTCACACACACACACACACACTCACACACACACACACACACACACACACACACACAAACACACTCACACACACACACACACACACACTCATACACACAAAATGCTGGAGGAACTCAGCAGGTCAGGCAGCGTCTATGGAGAGGAATAAACACAAGAGATTCTGCAGATGCTGGAAATCCAGAGCAATACACACACACACACACACACACACACACACACACACACACACACACACACACACACACTCACACACACACACTCACACACACACACTCACACACACACACTCACACACACACTCTCACACACACACACACACACACACACACTCACACACACACACACACACACACACACACACTCACACACACACACTCACACACACACACTCACACACACACACACACACACACACACAAACACACTCACACACACACACACACAAACACACTCACACACACACACACACACACACTCATACACACAAAATGCTGGAGGAACTCAGCAGGTCAGGCAGCGTCTATGGAGAGGAATAAACACAAGAGATTCTGCAGATGCTGGAAATCCAGAGCAATACACACACACACACACACACACACACACACACACACACACACACACACACACACACACACACTCACACACACACACACACACACACACACACACACACAAGGCTGGAGGAGCTCAGCAGGTCAGGCAGCGTCTATGGAGAGGAATAAACACAAGAGATTCTGCAGATGCTGGAAATCCAGAGCAATACACACACACACACGCACGCACGCACACACACACACACACACACACACACACACACACACACACACACACACACACACACACACACAGACACACACACACACACACTCTCACACTCACACACAGAACACACACACACACACACACACACACACACACACACACTCACACACACACACACACACAATGCTGGAGGAACTCAGTGGGTCAGGCAGCATCTACGGAGAGAATCATGGTTTCGGACAACGCTCTTCACCACTTCAAAGTTCGGAGTAAATTTCTAATCAAAGTACATACGCGCCAACATGTGCAACTTTGAAACTCATTTTCTTGCAGGCATACTCAATAAATACGTAATAGAACAGGAAATCCTATCAGAATTAACGAAGAACCTCACCAACTTGGCTGTTCAACCAGTGTGCAGAAAACAATAAACGGTGCAAAAAGACAGAAATAATAATAATAATTAATAAAATAAGCAATGAAGATCGAGAATGTAAGGTGGAGAGACCTTGAAGGTGAGTCTACAGATTGTGGGAACAGTTTAGTGGTGGGGCGAGTGAAGTTACTGGAAAGAGGGAAGCAAGATGACAGGATTGGAAGGTGAGAGGGAGGGGAAATAAGAAAGAGGTGGGTGGGAAAGGTAAAGGGCTGGAGAGGAAGGAATCTGATAGGAGAGGAGAGTGGACCATGGGAGAAAGGGAAGGAGGAGGGACACCATGGGGAGGTGATGGGTGGGAAAGGTAAAGGGCTGGAGAGGAAGGAATCTGATAGGAGAGGAGAGTGGAACGTGGGAGAAAGGGAAGGAGGAGGGACACCAGGGGGAGGTGACGGGTGGGAAAGGTAAAGGGCTGGAGAGGAAGGAATCTGACAGGAGAGGAGAGTGGACCGTGGGAGAAAGGGAAGGAGGAGGGACACCAGGGGGAGGTGATGGGTGGGAAAGGTAAAGGGCTGGAGAGGAAGGAATCTGATAGGAGAGGAGAGTGGACCGTGGGAGAAAGGGAAGGAGGAGGGACACCAGGGGGAGGTAATGGGTGGGAAAGGTAAAGGGCTGGAGAGGAAGGAATCTGATAGGAGAGGAGAGTGGACCGTGGGAGAAAGGGAAGGAGGAGGGACACCAGGGGGAGGTGATGGGTGGGAAAGATAAAGGGCTGGAGAGGAAGGAATCTGACAGGAGAGGAGAGTGGACCGTGGGGGAAAGGGAAGGAGGAGGGACACCAGGGGGAGGTGATGGGTGGGAAAGGTAAAGGGCTGGAGAGGAAGGAATCTGATAGGAGAGGAGAGTGGGACCGTGGGAGAAAGGGAAGGAGGAGGGACACCAGGGGGAGGTAATGGGTGGGAAAGGTAAAGGGCTGGAGAGGAAGGAATCTGATAGGAGAGGAGAGTGGACCGTGGGAGAAAGGGAAGGAGGAGGGACACCAGGGGGAGGTGATGGGTGGGAGAGGTAAAGGGCTGGAGAGGAAGGAATCTGATAGGAGAGGAGAGTGGACCGTGGGAGAAAGGGAAGGAGGAGGGACACCAGGGGGAGGTGATGGGTGGGAAAGGTAAAGGGCTGGAGAGGAAGGAATCTGACAGGAGAGGAGAGTGGACCGTGGGAGAAAGGGAAGGAGGAGGGACACCAGGGGGAGGTGACGGGTGGGGAAGGGAAAGGGCTGGAGAGGAAGGAATCTGATAGGAGAGGAGAGTGGACCGTGGGAGAAAGGGAAGGAGGAGGGACACCAGGGGGAGGTGATGGGTGGGAAAGGTAAAGGGCTGGAGAGGAAGGAATCTGATAGGAGAGGAGAGTGGACCGTGGGAGAAAGGGAAGGAGGAGGGATACCAGGGGGAGGTGACGGGTGGGAAAGGTAAAGGGCTGGAGAGGGAAGGAATCTGATAGGAGAGGAGAGTGGACCGTGGGAGAAACGAAAGGAGGAGGGACACCAGGGGGAGGTGATGGGTGGGGAAGGTAAAGGGCTGGAGAGGAGAGTGGACCGTGGGAGAAAGGGAAGGAGGAGGGACACCAGGGGGAGGTGATGGGTGGGAAAGGTAAAGGGCTGGAGAGGAAGGAATCTGACAGGAGAGGAGAGTGGACCGTGGGAGAAAGGGAAGGAGGAGGGACACCAGGGGGAGGTGATGGGTGGGAAAGGTAAAGGGCTGGAGAGGAAGGAATCTGACAGGAGAGGAGAGTGGACCGTGGGAGAAAGGGAAGGAGGAGGGACACCAGGGGGAGGTGATGGGTGGGAAAGGTAAAGGGCTGGAGAGGAAGGAATCTGATAGGAGAGGAGAGTGGACCGTGGGAGAAAGGGAAGGAGCAGGGACACCAGGGGGAGGTGATGGGTGGGAAAGGTAAAGGGCTGGAGAGGAAGGAATCTGACAGGAGAGGAGAGTGGACCGTGGGAGAAAGGGAAGGAGGAGGGACACCAGGGGGAGGTGATGGGTGGGGAAGGTAAAGGGCTGGAGAGGAAGGAATCTGATAGGAGAGGAGAGTGGACCGTGGGAGAAAGGGAAGGAGAAGGGACACCAGGGGGAGGTGACGGGTGGGAAAGGTAAGGGGCTGGAGAGGAAGGAATCTGATAGGAGAGGAGAGTGGACCGTGGGAGAAAGGGAAGGAGGAGGGACACCAGGGGGAGGTGATGGGTGGGAAAGGTAAAGGGCTGGAGAGGAAGGAATCTGATAGGAGAGGAGAGTGGACCGTGGGAGAAAGGGAAGGAGGAGGGACACCAGGGGGAGGTGATGGGTGGGGAAGGTAAAGGGCTGGAGAGGAAGGAATCTGACAGGAGAGGAGAGTGGACCGTGGGAGAAAGGGAAGGAGGAGGGACACCAGGGGGAGGTGATGGGTGGGAAAGGTAAAGGGCTGGAGAGGAGAGTGGACCGTGGGAGAAAGGGAAGATGGGGGGAGCAAATTGGAGAAATCGATGTTCATACCATCAGGCTGGGGGCTACCTAGACAGAATATGAGGTGTCACCCGGAGTAATCCCCAGACCGGTTACGGGGGGGGAAGGTGCAAACTTTCTGCGAACTCCCCGGCTGTGATGACTGAGGAGAAACCTCTCGGTCGCGTAGCAGTTAATGGAGGTTTTATTCACAGTGACTCGCCCGCAGAGGAGAGCAAGAGAGCAGGGCGGTGCGTCCCCAAGGGGACACCTTCCGAGTTAAAGACGCCTCTGATGTCAGGCCAGAAAAGCTTGTTCCTGCAGCAATCGCTCCTGTGCTGAATCCAATCCTCTCCCGTCCCAACTGGCCCGCAGCCAGCTGGTGTTGCTCCAAAGGCTAATTAATATCCTTCAAACCACTCCAAGTTCGGCCGAGAAGATATAATTCAACTGAAGGTACGGAGACAGAAATCCTGCCTAACAAGCCAGGAATTCCAAAATAAGATCGGACTTGTCTTTTGAGCAAGTTTCCCCTCCCCCCCCCAACACCCCTCGCGAGTGGCTCTGCCAAATGGCGCAGGCACGGTAATCAGTCAAATCAGAAATAGCCTGGGCCAGCCGGCCCCACTGCGGCGCTGAGGGAAGGTGAGGGGGGCGGGGGGACGTCAGCGCGGCTCCCGGAATCGGGGGGCAGTACCGCTGGCAGGTGCGCTGGCCACGGGCTGGTGGCGGTGGGGGGACGCAGGAGCCGAGTCTGGCCATTGGGCCCATCGAGTCCGCTCTGCCATTCAGTCACGGGCCGATCCCTTTTCTTCCCCCCCCCCCTCCTCAACGCCCACTCCCCGTAACCGTTGATGCCGGGGCCAATCCAGAGGTTATCGAGCTCTGCCTTGAATATAGACCAACGACCTGACCTGTGCTAACGGACTCCACATCTCCCTGACAGCTGTACAGTGACATATAGAATAAAAACTGTAAATTTACACACTGTACAACACACACACACACACACACACACACACACACTCACACACACAAAGAGACACACACACTCACACACACACACACTCTCACACACACACACAGTCACACACACACACACACACTCACACACACACAGACACACACACACACAGTCACACACACACACACAGACACACACACACACACAAAGAGACACACACACACAGTCACACACACACAGACACACACACACACAGACACACACACACACACACACAAAGAGACACACACACTCACACACACACACACTCTCACACACACACACAGTCACACACACACACACTCACACACACACAGACACACACACACACAGTCACACACCCACACACACACAGAGACACACAGACACACAAAGAGACACACACACACAGAGACACACACACACAGTCACACACACACACAGACACACACACACACACAGACACACACACAGTCACACACCCACACACACACACACAGTCACACACCCACACACACACACACTCACACAGACACACACACACAGAGACACACACACTCATCGTGATTATTTTCGTGAACAGAAACACTGCGGATTCAGAACTCGACCACTGGGTCCTAATGTCCTCCGCACTGAGACAGGTTAAATAAGGTCTGGGGTTCCACTGGGTCCTAATGCCCACCGCACTGAGACAGGTTAAATAAGGTCCGGGGTTCCGCTGGGTCCTAATGTCCACCGCACTGAGACAAGTTAAATAAGGTCCGGGGTTCCGCCGGGTCCTAATGTCCACCGCACCGAGACAGGTTGAATAAGGTCCGGGGTTCCACCGGGTCCTAATGCCCACCGCACTGAGACAGGTTGAATAAGGTCCGGGGTTCCGCCGGGTCCTAATGTCCACCGCATTGAGACAGGTTAAATAAGGGACTTGAGCATCCGTGTTTTTTGGTATCCACGAGTGGTCCCGGAACCAATCCCTCGTGGATCAGGAGGGCCGACCCTCACAAGACGGAGACGGGGGGGGGGGAGAAATTTCTTCGGCCAGAGAGCGATGAACCTGTGCAACCCGTCGCCATGGGAGGCTGCAGAGGCCCAGTCATTGGGTATCTTTGAGCGGAGGTTGATAGGCTCTTGATTTGCTGGGGTAAGAAGGGATACGGAAGTGGGTGGGGGGGTGGGGAGAATGCAGGAGATTGGGGGTGAGAGGGGAAATTGGATCAAGTCACGATGAAATGGCAGAGCAGACTCGCCGGGCCAAATGGCCTAAATCCTGCCCCTACATCTCGCGGCCTTGTGATCAACACGCCATTATAAATCACTTGGAGCCGGGGGATGCTCCTTCAGCAGGTTTTGTGAGAGATCTGAATGCAACAGCTCGCCTTCTGCTGTCCTAAACCACAGCGATCGGTTTTTAATGACCACCTGCCAAACCCGGCTGGCGATTAAGTGCGATTACTGCAACCTCTCCCCCTAATCACAGGCGCACGGGCGCGTGTTAAATGGGAGACGTCGCTCCAAACCGCCTGTCACCTCCCACGTAGATTCCTGCGCACCAAAGCGAGCGGGCTGCGATTTTTAACCAGATTATCTGCCGGTGCCAATCACCGGTGTTAAAGGGATTCCAGTTTCCCCCTGACAGCCCTCAAGTATTTCATGAAGTGAAACGCTTACAGAGTATCAGGCAAGTGCAGCCGGAGACTGCATTACTGATTATTATTAACCACCATCATCTCTTGTTCTCGGGCGATTAAAAACAAAACACACAAAGCACTGGATCAGCGAGCAGATCCTGCCTGAGTGACGTCTGCCACCATATCCCGTCTGGGTGACGTCTGGGTGACGTCTGTGACCTGATTATCGATCAGGTCCAGTCTGGGTGACGTCTGTGACCTGATTATCGATCCGGTCCAGTCTGGGTGACGTCTGTGACCTGATTATTGATTGGGTCCCGTCTGGGTGACGTCTGTGACCTGATTATCGATCGGGTCCCGTCTGGGTGACGTCTGTGACCTGATTATCCATCGGGTCCCGTCTGGGTGTCCCGTCTGGGTGACGTCTGTGACCTGATTATCGATCGGGTCCCGTCTGGGTGACGTCTGTGACCTGATTATCCATCGGGTCCCGTCTGGGTGATGTCTGTGACCTGATTATCGATCAGGTCCCGTCTGGGTGACGTCTGTGACCTGATTATCCATCGGGTCCCATCTGGGTGACGTCTGTGACCTGATTATCGATCGGGTCCCGTCTGGGTGACGTCTGTGACCTGATTATCGATCAGGTCCCGTCTGGGTGACGTCTGTGACCTGATTATCGATCAGGTCCCGTCTGGGTGACGTCTGTGGCCTGATTATCCATCGGGTCCCGTCTGGGTAACGTCTGTGACCTGATTATCAATCAGGCCCCGTCTGGGTGACGTCTGTGACCTGATTATCGATCGGGTCCCGTCTGGGTGACGTCTGTGACCTGATTATCGATCGGGTTCCCGTCTGGGTGACGTCTGTGACCTGATTATCGATCGGGTCCTGTCTGGGTGACGTCTGTGACCTGACTAGCAACCAAGTCCTGCCTGGTCACAGGTCAGTAGATTAATTAGTCACTGGGAGGTAACTTCCATAGGCGTGTGGCGGAGAGCACGACGGCTGGTTGTATCACAGCCTGGTTTGGAAAGACCAATGCCCTTGAATGGGAAATCCTACAAAAAGCGATGGACACGGCCCAGTCCATCACAGGTAAAGCCCTCCCCGCAAATGATCATACCTACACGGAGAGCTGTCACAGGAAAACAGGCCCCCACCATCTCCTCTCACTACCGACATTAGGCCTCAGGACCCACACCACCAGGTTCAGGGACGGTTATCACCCCTCAACCATCAGGAAGGAGGTACAGGAGCCTCAGGACCCACACCACCAGGTTCAGGGACAGTTATTACCTCTCAACCATCAGGAAGGAGGTACGGGAGCCTCAGGACGCACACCACCAGGTTCAGGGACAGTTATCACCCCTCAACCATCAGGAAGGAGGTACAGGAGCCTCAGGACCCACACCACCAGGTTCAGGGACAGTTATCACCCCTCAACCATCAGGAAGGAGGTACAGGAGCCTCAGGACCCACACCACCAGGTTCAGGGACAGTTATTACCCCTCAACCATCAGGAAGGAGGTACAGGAGCCTCAGGACCCACACCACCAGGTTCAGGGACAGTTATCACCCCTCAACCATCAGGAAGGAGGTACAGGAGCCTCAGGACCCACACCACCAGGTTCAGGGACAGTTATTACCCCTCAACCATCAGGAAGGAGGTACGGGAGCCTCAGGACCCACACCACCAGGTTCAGGGACAGTTATCACCCCTCAACCATCAGGAAGGAGGTACGGGAGCCTCAGGACCCACACCACCAGGTTCAGGAACAGTTATCACCCCTCAACCATCAGGAAGGAGGTACAGGAGCCTCAGGACCCACACCACCAGGTTCAGGGACAGTTATCACCCCCACAACCATCAGGAAGGAGGTACAGGAGCCTCAGGACCCACACTACCAGGTTCAGGGACAGTTATCACCCCACAACCATCAGGAAGGAGGTACAGGAGCCTCAGGACCCACACCACCAGGTTCAGGGACAGTTATTACCCCTCAACCATCAGGAAGGAGGTACAGGAGCCTCAGGTCCCACACCACTAGGTTCAGGGACAGTTATCACCCCTCCACCATCAGGCTCTCGAACCAACACAACCCAACACTGAAACTCTTTCCACAGCCTCTGGACCCACTTTCAAGGACTCTTCATCTCATGTTCTCGATATTTATTGCTTATTTTGTTCGTTTTTATTTTTGAACGTCTGTTAGAAAACGAATCTCAGAGTTGCATTTTTCGGGAGCCAGTTGACCCAGCATTTATTGTCCATGTCGGAAGGCACATATCGGCCAGTCCACGGACGTATGGCAGTATTCCTCCTCCTAAAGGACTCCAGTGAACTGGATGGGTTTCTAACAATTCAAACGATGGCACGCACGCACACGCACACGCACACGCACACTCACACGCACCGCACACGCACACGCACACACACACACACACACACACACACACACACACACACACACACACACACACACACACACACACACACACACACACACACACACACACACACACACACACACACACACACAGAGTTTCTTAAGGTTGTTACAGCCCGGGGTTGGGTAATAGAGATGAGCTCCCACTCCCTATTAAACGCTCCCAATGCCGTGCATCTCAAACAGCTTCTGACAACCCAGTCCAGCTCCCGGCCTTCACGTGAGGCTCAGCTACTAAACCCGGCGGAACCGTTTCTACTGACGGGAGAAGGGGGCAAAGGCGGGTCACTGGCGCCTCAAAACCAGTCGCTCCGGGCGGACGGGGCTCGTCAGCCGCGGTCGGCAGCTCGTCCGGGGAAGGGAAACTCTGATCTCAAACCTCCGCTGTACCCGCTCGCGGGGGAGGCTCCGGGAGTGAACCCCGAGGGGGGGAAAATCCGGAGCTGGAGTCCCTGAGGCAGTCCGACGTCAAGTTCGACGCCGACCAGCGACTCCTGGTGCCGAACCGTATCAGTCTCTACCGTTCCTTTGGATTCATTGGCTGGGTAATAGAAACATAGAAAATAGGTGCAGGAGTAGGCCATTCGGCCCTTCGATCCTGCACCGCCATTCAGTACGATCATGGCTGATCATCCAACTCAGAACCCTGTACCTGCTTTCTCTCCATACCCCCTGATCCCTTTAGCCACAAGGGCCGTATCTAACTCCCTCTTAAATATAGCCAATGAACCGGCCTCAACTGTTTCCTGTGGCAGAGAATTCCACAGATTCACCACTCTCCGTGTGAAGAAGTTTCTCCTCATCTCGGTCCTAAAAGGCTTTCCCTTTATCCTTAAACTGTGACCCCTCGTTCTGGACTTCCCCAACATCCGGGAACAATCTTCCTGCATCTAGCCTGTCCAATCCCTTTAGAATTTTATACGTTTCAGTAAAATCTCCCCCCCTCAATCTTCTAAATTCCAGTGAGTATAAGCCTAGTCGATCCAGTCTTTCTTCATATGAAAGTCCTGCCATCCCAGGAATCAATCTGCAATGTGGGAGTTACTGGGTTAATTCCGAACAGTATCGATTCAGTTTTCTATCTGTGTGTAACTGCAGTGCAGGTTATGGGGAAAGGGCAGGTAGGTGGAGATTAGACAATAGGTGCAGAAGTAGACCATTCGGCCCCTTCGAGCCTGCACCGCCATTCTGAGATCATGGCTGATCATCTACTATCAATGCCCGGTTCCTGCCTTGTCCCCATATCCCTTGATTCCCCTATCCATAAGATACCTATCTAGCTCCTTCTTGAAAGCATCCAGAGAATTGGCCTCCACTGCCTTCCGAGGCAGTGCATTCCAGACCCCCCCACAACTCTCTGGGAGAAGAAGTTTTTCCTTATCTCTGTCCTAAATGACCTACCCCTTATTCTCAAACCATGCCCTCTGGTACTGGACTCTGCCAGCATCTGGAACATATTTCCTGCCCCTATCTCGTCCAACCCCTCCATGATCTTATATAGTTCAGATGGGAGGGGTGTGGTGGTCTGGGTAGGTCAAGGGGAACACGAGGGGTGGACCTTCTCGGAGCGCTCTCATCTGGTCGGGGGGTATCACAGCCAAGGATCGGGAAATTAAAACCCTGAGATCGCTGTGCCCCGTTCGCTAAACACTTGATGTACAATTTGAATCTATCGGGGAGGCGCTGGTAAAAGCTGACAACGTACTTTACCGACTGCTCAAGTTTAAAAGGAAAGATAATTGAATTTATTTCTTCGACAATGGAAATGGCCACAGGATTTTACATGACAATTCTCTACAGAGGTAAGGGTTATTAAAAGCAGTTTTTCATTCAAGTATTATTACAGAGAGATGGTTTGTGTACAATGTCATATAATTGCCTACAATGAACGGAGAGGGTTTGGAAATTGTGTAGACATTTAAACACAGCAGATGGTAAAAAAATCATTTTATCTCTTAACATTAATTCTGATGTTGCTGTTCGCACTGTGACCGGCGAGAGAATGAGACTTTCGGCTAATTCAATACTTATTTATTGTCTTTTGATTCAAAAGCGCCAAACCCCTGTGAACTGCTCTTCAGAGAGCCGTCAAAACGGAGCCGTCTCACTCACAGCCAAAGAAAAGGAAGAAGAGAAGACGGGTCAGAACGACAGAGAGGGCCTCTCGATCCTTCCCTCCCGCGCAGGGAAAACGTGCTCATCTCCAACTGGATTAAGAAGCCGAAGATCACCGCCCGGACCATGCTCTCTTCTCACTGCTGCCATCAGGAAGGAGGTACAGGAGCCTCAGGACCCACACCACCAGGTTCAGGCACAGTTATTACCCCTCAGCCATCAGGAAGGAGGTACAGGAGCCTCAGGACCCACACCACCAGGTTCAGGAACAGTTATTACCCCTCAGCCATCAGGAAGGAGGTACAGGAGCCTCAGGACCCACACCACCAGGTTCAGGGACAGTTATTACCCCTCAACCATCAGGAAGGAGGTACAGGAGCCTCAGGACCCACACCACCGGGTTCAGGGACAGTTATTACCCCTCAACCATTGGGAAGGAGGTACAGGAGCC
>NC_133149.1:52794535-52814535 GCF_048418815.1 Hemitrygon akajei
TCACCCGGTGGAATGGAGCCAGTGGCTTCCCAATAGGATCAGCAAACTTCGAGCAGATATTCAGCAAGCAAGCAACACTCAAACACACACACACACACACACACACACACACTCACACACACACACACACACACACACACACACACACACACACACACACACACACACACACACACACACAAAATGCCAGGGAGTAGTGGTGGATAACTGTTTGTCAGGTTGGAGGCCGGTGACTAGTGGCGTGCCTCAGGGGATCTGTACTGGGGTCCAATGTTGTTTGTCATATACATTAATGATCTGGATGATGGGCTGGTAAATTGGATTAGTAAGTGTGCAGATGATACTAAGATAGGTGGCGTTGTGGATAATGAAGTGGGTTTTCAAAGCTTGCAGAGAGATTTAGGCCAGTTAGAAGAGTGGGCTGAATGATGGCAGATGGGAGTTTAATGCTGATAAGTGTGAGGTACTACATTTTGGTAGGACTAATCAAAATAAGACATACATGGTAAACGGTAGGGCATTGAGGAATGCAGTAGAACAGAGTGATCTAGGAATAATGGTGCACAGTTCCCTGAAGGTGGAATCTCATGTGGATAGGGTGGTGAAGAAAGCTTTTGGTGTGCTGGCCTTTATAAATCAGAGCATTGAGTATAGGAGTTGGGATGTAATGCTAAAATTGTACAAGGCATTGGTAAGGCCGAATTTGGAGTATTGTGCACAGTTCTGGTCACAAAATTATAGGAAAGATGTCAACAAAATAGAGAGAGTACAGAGAAGATTTACTAGAATGTTACCAGGGTTTCAGCACCTAAGTTACAGGGAAAGGTTGAACAAGTTAGGTCTTTATTCTTTGGAGCATAGAAGGTTGAGGGGGGGACTTGATAGAGGTATTTAAAATTATGAGGGGGATAGATAGAGTTGACGTGGATAGGCTTTTTCCATTGAGAGTAGGGGAGACTCAAACAAGAGGACATGAGTTGAGAGTTAGGGGGCAAAAGTTTAGGGGTGACACGAGGGGGAATTTCTTTACTCGGAGAGTGGTAGCTGTGTGGAACGAGCTTCCAGTAGAAGTGGTAGAGGCAGGTTCGGTATTGTCATTTAAAGTAAAATTGGATAGGTATATTGACAGGAAAGGAATGGAGGGTTATGGGCTGAGTGCAGGTCGGGGGGACTAGGTGAGAGTAAGCGTTCGGCATGGACTAGAAGGGCCGAGATGGCCCGTTTCCGTGCTGTAGTTGTTATATGGTTATAAAACATTTTTTTTAAAAAAATTTTCAAAACACTACAAATATAAAGACGTGAGATGGTTATGCAACCTGCCTCTGTATATAAACTAAGGCAGGTTTTCCTGGTTAAGAAATCCCTCGGGGATACAGGAGGGCTGGCTACCACCCAAGCTCACAACTAACAGGACGGCCCACTCACCCATTACAACAATCCAAACTCATTTCTCGCCGTCCCTAATCGGAGCAATTTGCCTTTTATCAACACCGAACAGTGCTGGGAAAAGAACTTTAACAACGATAATGAGCTCAGGGGTTTTTTTTTTGTGTGTGTTGCTCCTCTCCAAACAATTTTAGCACTTTAATTAAGTGGGAAGTCAGGGGCCTCGTGACTTAATCCCTTCGCTGGCGGGCCCGGTCGGTGGAGAAGCCCGGGTGACGGCCTTGGTCGGAACAGCCTCATCACAGAACTGCCGTCTGATGCTGATGCTGGCCCATGAAAGACCGAGCGGAGAGCAGGCGGGATACACGTAGCCTCCAACCCCATGGTGCGAACATCGACTTCCCCAACATTCAGTCATTTTCCCCCCCTCCTCCTTCCCTTTCTCCCACTGTCCACTCTCCTATCAGATTCCTTCCTCTCCAGCCCTTTACCTTTCCCACCCATCACCTCCCCCTGGTGTCCCTCCTCCTTCCCGTTCTCCCACGGTCCACTCTCCTCTCCTGTCAGATTCCTTCCTCTCCAGCCCTTTACCTTTCCCTCCCATCACCTCCCCCTGGTGTCCCTCCTCCTTCCCTTTCTCCCACTTTCCACTCTCCTCTCCTATCAGATTCCTTCCTCTCCAGCCCTTTACCTTTCCCTCCCATCACCTCCTCCTGGTGTCCCTCCTCCTTCCCTTTCTCCCACGGTCCACTCTCCTCTCCTATCAGATTCCTTCCTCTCCAGCCCTTTACCTTTCCCTCCCATCATCTCCTCCTGGTGTCCCTCCTCCTTCCCTTTCTCCCACGGTCCACTCTCCTCTCCTGTCAGATTCCTTCCTCTCCAGCCCTTTACCTCTCCCACCCATTACCTCCCCCTGGTGTCCTTCCTCCTACCCTTTCTCCCACGGTCCACTCTCCTCTCCTATCAGATTCCTTCCACTCCAGCCCTTTACCTTTCCCACCCATCACCTCCCCCTGGTGTTCCTCCTCCTTCCCTTTCTCCCACGGTCCACTCTCCTCTCCTATCAGATTCCTTCCTCTCCAGCCCTTTACCTTTCCCTCCCATCACCTCCTCCTGGTGTCCCTCCTCCTTCCCTTTCTCCCACGGTCCACTCTCCTCTCCTATCAGATTCCTTCCTCTCCAGCCCTTTACCTTTCCCTCCCATCATCTCCTCCTGGTGTCCCTCCTCCTTCCCTTTCTCCCACGGTCCACTCTCCTCTCCTGTCAGATTCCTTCCTCTCCAGCCCTCAACCTTATTCCCCAGAACCCGCCTGCACACCTGCTCTACCGCCTGGCACTACCATCTAATCAGCCAATCACGTGGCAGCGACTCGACGCTCAAAAGCACGCGGGCACCGTCAAGAGTCTCAGTTGCTGTTCAGACCAAATATCAGAATGGGGGGTGGGGGGGGCAGGAAATGTGATTGAAGTGATTCTGACCGCAGAGTGATTGTTGGCGCCAGATGGGGCGGTTCGAGTATCTCAGAATCTGCTGATCTCCTGGGATTTTCGCGCAGACAAGAAACCTCGGGAGTTCCCGGAGAGTTTTGAAATGCCTCGTCAATGAGAGAGGTCAGAGGAGAATAGAAACGGGCGCCTGGGAACTGTGGACGTTGTTACGTAAAATGGAAATTGCTGTTTGGTCACAGAATCAAAGATGGAGCACGGAGACAAGGGGGCTAATTGGGCATCTCCAAATCAGGGGTTGCCGAGCGGCAGGGCCTGTTCCGCACTGTCGATCGATAAATGAGTAAAAAATAGACAGACGGACAGACAACGCTACTCCATGTGAGGCCTCACCAGTGCCCAATAAAACCTCCAACACTGCATCTTTGCTCTGCAATTTCCCCCAACCTTCAAACCTTTCCCGTTAACTCATTGTCCGCAAGTTCCAACCGGTAGGAGGCCGGGAACACTGGCTCCGGATCGCGTTGCAGTAAATTACAGGCGTGAGGGCCTCACAGCCGAACTCAGAACGCCCTCTGAACCGCCGTTTCAAAGATCCCCCACCCCCCCCCCGACCATCTGCAGTCATCTGCTAACAAGGAGAAATTCACTCTACCCTAAAAATAGGCTGTTCGTAGAAGATTGCGAAGACAGATTGGATGTTCTGATGAAAACACTTTAAAAGGTTACTGCTGATAACGACATCCCCGACACAGTAAATCCAGTTGTGGATTAAAGTGCCTTCTCATAAACTGCGTTTCATTGTCACAGGCCAGGAGAGACTCGATTCCCGGGCGAAAGGGCGCTCGCTCCCACTGCTGACTACAGATTCGTTTATATGTCAGATGTACACTGGGTGGCGGGAAGGGAGGTACGTCTCTGCCAAGGGAGGTGAGAGGCGCACCTTCCCTCCGCTGGCCTGCAGGCCACCCTTGGGCGAGGTGTAGCACCTGCTTAGCCACCTCCCCCACCCCCCCCCCGATCAGGGTCACGTGAAGCCGTGGGATAGCCCAACGAGCGGCCCGTGCCTGTCGTTCTGCGACCTCTGACGCCAGGCGGACAGTCTCTGAAGGGTACTGATAATGGGCTGTGGGGTCACCCCTGGTCTTTGTGAAGGCACACACTTGCCCGGAGGACAGTAACAGTGAACCACCTCCGCTGGCCAGGAACAACCACGGTCAAAGGCTGTCTTCGCCCAATGTCATTCTCGCCACAACACAGAACGACGATGGGAGTGAACGTGGAAACTCACCGACAAGAGCATTGTTTGCTTCAACAACCGATACGACCCAAGGATGTGCTGTGATCCTAACACTAACTTAGATGGTTAATCATTCAATTAGTTACTTATTTAGCCATTAACTTATTTAATTATTTATGAGCTAACCTGACCAGCCACCTCCTCTAACCTTCCCAGCATCCACTGCATCTTCAAGGAGCAGTGCCTCAAAAAGCTAGCATCCGTCATCACCTCTAGAACGTCACCTAGAACGGGCCCTCTTCTAGAACGTCACCTAGAACTGGCCCTCTTCTAGAACGTCACCTAGAACGGGCCCTCTTCTAGAGCGTCATCTAGACCGTGCCCTCTTCTAGAATGTCGTCCAGGTCGTGCCCTCTTCTAGAATGCCGCCTAGAACGCACCCTCTTCTAGAACGCCGCCCAGACCTGGCCCCTCTTCTAGAACACCAACTAGAGTGTGCGCCTCTTCTAGAGCGTCACCTGGAACGTGCCCTCTTCTCACTGCAGCCATCCAACCTGATGGCACGGACATGGATTTCTCAAACTTCACCCCAACCCCACCCCTCCCCCTCCTTCTCCATTTCCCATCCCCTTCCCCCCCCTCACCTCATCACACCACTAGGGGAGACACTTAGCAACCGTATATATACACACTGTGACCATTAGGGGAGACACTTAGCAACTGTATATACACACTGTGACCATTAGGGGAGACACTTAGCAACTGTATATACACACTGTGACCATTAGGGGAGACACTTAGCAACTGTATATACACGCTGTGACCACTAGGGGAGACACTTAGCAGCTGTATATACACACTGTGACCACTAGGGGACACACTGAGCAACTGTATATACACACTGTGACCATTAGGGGAGACACTTAGCAACTGTATATACACACTGTGACCACTAGGGGAGACACTTAGCAGCTGTATATACACACTGTGACCACTAGGGGACACACTGAGCAACTGCATATACACACTGTGACCATTAGGGGAGACACTTAGCAACTGCATATACACACTGTGACCACTAGGGGAGACACTTAGCAACTGTATATACACACTGTGACCACTAGGGGAGACACTTAGCAACTGCATATACACACTGTGACCATTAGGGGAGACACTTAGCAACTGTATATACACACTGTGACCACTAGGGGAGACACTTAGCAACTGTATACACACTGTGACCACTAGGGGAGACACTTAGCAACTGTATATACACACTGTGACCACTAGGGGAGACACTTAGCAACTGCATATACACACTGTGACCATTAGGGGAGACACTTAGCAACTGCATATACACACTGTGACCACTAGGGAACACACTTAGCAACTGTATATATACACACTGTGACCACTAGGGGATACACTGAGCAACTGTATATACACACTGTGACCACTAGGGGAGACACTTAGCAACTGTATATATACACACTGTGACCACTAGGGGAGACACTGAGCAACTGTATATACACACTGTGACCACTAGGGGACACACTGAGCAACTGTATATACACACTGTGACCACTAGGGGAGACACTTAGCAACTGCATATACACACTGTGACCACTACGGGACACACTGAGCAACTGCATATACACACTGTGACCACTAGGGGAGACACTTAGCAACTGTATATACACACTGTGACCACTAGGGGAGACACTTAGCAACTGTATATACACACTGTGACCACTAGGGGAGACACTTAGCAACTGTATATACACACTGTGACCACTAGGGGACACACTTAGCAACTGTATATACACACTGTGACCACTAGGGGAGACACTTAGCAACTGTATATATACACACTGTGACCACTAGGGGACACACTTAGCAACTGTATATACACACTGTGACCACTAGGGGACACACTTAGCAACTGTATATACACACTGTGACCACTAGGGGACACACTGAGCAACTGCATATACACACTGTGACCACTAGGGGACACACTTAGCAACTGTATATACACACTGTGACCACTAGGGGACACACTGAGCAACTGCATATACACACTGTGACCACTAGGGGACACACTTAGCAACTGCATATACACACTGTGACCACTAGGGGACACACTGAGCAACTGCATATACACACTGTGACCACTAGGGGACACACTTAGCAACTGCATATACACACTGTGACCACTAGGGAAGACACTTAGCAACTGTACATACACACTGTGACCACTAGGGGACACACTTAGCAACTGTATATACACACTGTGACCACTAGGGGACACACTGAGCAACTGTATATACACACTGTGACCACTAGGGAAGACACTTAGCAACTGTATATACACACTGTGACCACTAGGGGACACACTGAGCAACTGTATATACACACTGTGACCACTAGGGGAGACACTGAGCAACTGCATATACACACTGTGACCACTAGGGAAGACACTTAGCAACTGTATATACACACTGTGACCACTAGGGTACACACTGAGCAACTGCATATACACACTGTGACCACTAGGGGACACACTTACCAACTGTATATACACACTGTGACCACTAGGGGAGACACTTAGCAACTGTATATATACACACTGTGACCACTAGGGGAGACACTTAGCAACTGTATATAAACACTGTGACCACTAGGGGAGACACTGAGCAACTGCATATACACACTGTGACCACTAGGGGACACACTGAGCAACTGCATATACACACTGTGACCACTAGGGGAGACACTGAGCAACTGCATATACACACTGTGACCACTAGGGGACACACTTAGCAACTGCATATACACACTGTGACCACTAGGGGACACACTTAGCAATAAAATATACATATTGTGACTACTAGGGAACACATTAAACAATGCCATGTATATACTGTGACCAATAGGGGACACACTGAACGATGACATATACATAGTGTGACCACTAGGAAGAAAACTACACAGTTACGTGTATACAAGCAGTTACAAAAAAATACTAGCAGGCATAAATTGTTAAACTGCAAAGCTGGGGAAGTAAGGACATTGGCTCTCTCTGCCAGCTGTGCATCTTGTTAAGAAGTGACAAGATTTATTAGCACCATAAAACTGAACATAATGCAGGCACACACTCAACCCAAGGCGGTTTTCAATATTAAATATTTCAGTGATTTACCTCTCATTTTGACTTTCAGGGTCATAACTGAAATAAAGCAATACCTTTGCCAGGAAATTAAACCAGAAATCACAAAAAAAATATTGTACATACAGAACCAGCTACCTTCACGCAGAGCCGCGCGGCCAGCCACTGAGGCACATCAGTAGCTGTCACGGGGAGTCCGGTTCATAGGTTCAATGAGGGGGAATAAGCACGTTAACCATTTATTTACAGACAAACCGTAAAACATTCGAACAAACTTGATGGTTAAGAAGGCGTACGGTGTGTTAGCCTTCATCAATTGCGGAATTGAATTTAGGAGCCGAGAGGTAATGTCGCAGCTATATAGGACCCTGGTCAGACCCCACTTGGAGTACTGTGCTCAGTTCTGGTCGCCTCACTACAGGAAGGATGTGGAAACCATAGAAAGGGTGCAGAGGAGATTTACAAGGATGTTGCCTGGATTGGGAAGCATGCCTTATGAGAATAGGTTGAGTGAACTCGGCCTTTTCTCCTTGCAGCGACGGAGGGTGAGAGGTGACCTGATAGAGGTGTACAAGATGATGAGAGGCATCGATCGTGTGGATAGTCAGAGGCTTTTCCCCAGGGCTGAAATGGTTGCCACAAGAGGACACAGGTTTAAGGTGCTGGGGAGTAGGTACAGAGGAGATGTCAGGGGTAAGTTTTTCACTCAGAGAGTGGTGAGTGCATGGAATGGGCTGCCGGCGACGGTGGTGGAGGCGGATACGATAGGGTCTTTTAAGAGGCTTTTAGACAGGTACATGGAGCTTAGAAAAATGGGTAAGCCTAGTAATTTCTAAGGTAGGGACATGTTCGGCACAACTTTGTGGGCCGAAGGGCCTGTATTGTGCTGTAGGTTTTCCATGTTTCTACGTTTCAAACACCACAACCGACCTGAGTTACAAAAACTACGATACCAAACATTCAGGAACCCTTCAGACTCAACCGGTGCTGAGTTGCACAACTACAAAACTAAACGTTTGACGAACAAATATCTAGCTGACAGCACGACATTGTGGGCTGCAGATTTCCACGTTCACGGAACGCTGGCAGACTGACAGCTCGGCTGGGCCGATTTCAGGCTCCATGGGGTCACGCAAGTGTTTTTCTTAAAAAAAACTACACTGCTGAATGTAAGATGAAATATTATTTAACACGGCCTCCTCCTTGGTGATGAAGAGTGGTTTCCACGAGCAATGAACTCGCTTTCAAGGACTCTTCATCTCCTGTTTTTGATATTTAATTCTTGTTTATTTATTTATTGTCGTTTTTATCATTCTCTACCCGCGCGCACGACGCTGCCCTCTGCGCTCGAGATGGCGTGGACTGAAACTGACTCCCGGACTGTTAAACGCTCGCAGGAAAGCAAGTCCCAGGATGTGAACACGTACTTTGATCGGAAGTTTACTTTCACTTCGGTTTTCCTTTCTGGCGACCGTGACCGTGACCTCGCTTTACGCGGCACCTCAAGGTTGAAGTTAAATTTACCATCAGGGTACATTTAGACCGGCAGCTACGGCCCTGAGATTCAGCGGTCGCGTCGGCAGTCACAGCGGCTACAAAGCAACATGGCGGGACAGACGGAAAGCCTGCACACGGCCAAGACAGACTGACAACCACCGTCGAACATGTCTACCACTGAACGCGGTCGCAGGAGAGCACCACCCGTCACCAGGGACCCCCACCACCCGGACCACCCTCTCTTCTCACTGCTGCCATCAGGAAGGAGGTACAGGAGCCTCAGGACCCACACCACCAGGTTCAGGAACAGTTATTACCCCTCAACCATCAGGAAGGAGGTACAGGAGCCTCAGGACCCACACCACCAGGTTCAGGGACAGTTACTACCGCTCAACCATCAGGAAGGAGGTACAGGAGCCTCAGGACCCACACCACCAGGTTCAGGGACAGTTATCACCCCTCAACCATCAGGAAGGAGGTACAGGAGCCTCAGGACCCACACCATCAGGTTCAGGGACAGTTATCACCCCTCAACCATCAGGAAGGAGGTACGGGAGCCTCAGGACCCACACCACCAGGTTCAGGGACAGTTATCACCCCTCAACCATCAGGAAGGAGGTACGGGAGCCTCAGGACCCACACCACCAGGTTCAGGGACAGTTATCACCCCTCAACCATCAGGAAGGAGGTACAGGAGCCTCAGGACCCAAACCACCAGGTTCAGGGACAGTTATTATCCCCTCAACCATCAGGAAGGAGGTACAAAAGCCTCAGGACCCACACCACCAGGTTCAGGGACAGTTATCACCCCTCAGCCATCAGGAAGGAGGTACAGGAGCCTCAGGACCCACACCACCAGGTTCAGGGACAGTTATCACCCCTCAACCATCAGGAAGGAGGTACAGGAGCCTCAGGACCCACACCACCAGGTTCAGGGACAGTTATCACCCCTCAACCATCAGGAAGGAGGTACAGGAGCCTCAGGACCCACACCACCAGGTTCAGAAACAGTTATTACCCCTCAACCATCAGGAAGGAGGTACAGGAGCCTCAGGACCCACACCACCAGGTTCAGGGACAGTTATCACCCCTCAGCCATCAGGAAGGAGGTACAGGAGCCTCAGGACCCACACCACCAGGTTCAGGGACAGTTATCACCCCTCAACCATCAGGAAGGAGGTACAGGAGCCTCAGGACCCACACCACCAGGTTCAGGGACAGTTATTACCCCTCAACCATCAGGAAGGAGGTACAGGAGCCTCAGGACCCACACCACCAGGTTCAGGGACAGTTATCACCCCTCAGCCATCAGGCTCCTGAACCAGAGGGGATAACTTACCTCGCCCCAACACTGAACTGTTCCCAAACCCTGTAGACTGACTTTCAATGACTCTTCATCTCATGTCCTCAATATTTATTGCTTATTTATTAAATGTTTCTTTTTGCTTTCTGCGCTCTGGTTCGATGCCCAAGTCGGTGTGGCCTTTGACTGATTCTGTTGCGGCGATAATTCTATGAGCCCGCAAGAAAATAAATCTCAGGGCTGTATACGGCGACGTATATGCACTTTGGTAATAAATTTACTTTGAACTTTGAATGAAGTCGATTTCAGAAATTAAAAAATTCGATACTGTAATCAGAAACAAAGGGAAACAATGATTTATTTAATCTTTAAGCCAGGAAAAAATATTGCTGCCTAAAGCACTCAGGCCTCCGTTTCCTCTTCCGTTAATTAAATAAACCAATTTGATCATCTGACCGAGGGAACATACAATATTAAACCCTTTCAGAGGCCTGGACAGCCTCTCCTTCTGCCTTCTGTGGGAGACCGGGAGCAGAGTCCTCAGGGTGGGCTGATGACCTTCCAACGGGGGCTTAAAGAGAAGCTGAGGGAACGGGGGCTAGAGAAAGCAGGGGAGAGACTGAGGGAACGGGGGCTAGAGAAAGCAGAAGAGGGAGATTGAGAGAACAAGGGTTGGAGAAGATGAGGGAACGAGGATTGAAGAAGATGAAGCAACAAGGGTTGGAGAAGATGAGGGAACGAGGATTAAAGAAGATGAGGGAACAAGGGTTGGAGAAACTGAGGGAGCATAGGTTAGAGAAGATGAGGGAACAAGGGTTGGAAAAGATGAGGGAACGAGGATTGAAGAAGATGAAGGAACAAGGGTTGGAGAAGATGAGGGAACGAGGGTTGGAGAAGATGAGGGAACGAGGATTGAAGAAGATGAAGGAACAAGGGTTGGAGAAGATGAGGGAACGAGGATTGGAGAAGATGAGGGAACGAGGGTTGGAGAAGATGAGGGAACGAGGATTGAAGAAGATGAAGGAACAAGGGTTGGAGAAGATGAGGGAACGAGGACTGAAGAAGATGAGGGAACGAGGGTTGGAGAAGATGAGGGAACGAGGATTGAAGAAGATGAAGGAACAAGGGCTGGAGAAGCTGAGGGAACGAGGGTTGCGGAGCGACGGGCTGACGTTCACCTCACTGCTCCAGAAGGTTCACTCGCCTCTGCGCTGAACTGCGGCTGTGGGGCAGGATGACCGGATCCCAGCACGGACTGTGGGCTCAACCCCCTCAACTCCAGTCCTGAACGTCATTTGCTGACTTCCGTTTTCCCGCAGGAACTGCGTCAGCCCCGGGAAACAGGTACTCCCCGGTCTACGCCATCGACCCCTCCCATAACCTTACAGGCCCCTCATCTCTTCCCCCTCCCCCCCCCGGCCTCCCGCCGATCTAGAGGAAACAGAGTTTGCCCAACCTCCCGTAATGTCGCGTGACCTGTTGTTCGGGGTCGACCCGGGATGCTGTCTCCTAGCTGTTGACATGTTGGCACGCGAGCCAGGGCAGTACGATGCGGAGAGCGAGCTGTTGCCCGGGTAACAGGCTCCCCCTCTCCACGCAGCCGATGAGCCCAGAGGAACGGCGGAGACCGATACGGTTCGGCACCGGCGTCGTCGCAGGAGTCGCCGGTCGGCGTCGAGCTCGACGTCGGACTGCCTCAGGGGAAGGGAAACTCCGATCTCAAACCTCCGCTGCCCGAGCGGCCGCAACCGCTCACGAGGGGAGGGAACACCCCCCCCGCCCCCGCCACCGAGGGAAAAATCCGGAAATGGGAGCCCCCCTTCTCCATAAACTTACAAACCTCTTATCGGATAGGAGTTACCGTGCCGCGGTGTGCGGAATTTTGTAACAGAATCCGACGAAAATCTGGAGCAGTTCCAAGTGGCGCGCTAACCCTTTGCGAGGGCACGTTCGCTAAGCCTTGGGCTAACAGAGGCTGGATGCCTCCTGGCCCTCGGGCACAGAGAGCGAAAGGCCAAGCAGTTTGCCCGCCTCCCGAAACTGGGTGGGTTGAATCCCGCGACCACCCCACCCCACCCCCACCCCACATCCTTCCGCTCCGTTCTCGGGGACTTCACCCGGGACCGAGGACTCGCGATCGATCGCAGGGCGAGGCGGAATCCGGAGTCCGCACAAGGTTGGCAGTCAATCCCCCCGCCCCGACAACAGCCACAGTGAAGTGCAGACTGACTTACTGCGGGTTCCCCCACCCCCCGCCTTCCGCTCCGCGGTAATAAATTCCCCCTTTCAGTTATTTTGCTGTTCTCCCTACGCTTGTTAGCTCGCCTCCTGGAGACTCGAAGTGTTTGCCGCTGTTCTGTCTGGTCAACCCACCCAATTGCACTTATCAAGAACGGTGATATTTGCATTTTGGGATACACATAACCATATAACAATCATAGCACGGAAACGGGCCATCTCAGCCCTTCTAGTCCGTGCCGAACGCTTACTCTCACCTAGTCCCACCCACCCGCACTCAGCCCATAACCCTCCATTCCTTTCCTGTCCATATACCTATCCAATTTTACTTTAAATGACAATACCGAACCTGCCTCTACCACTTCTACTGGAAGCTCGTTCCACACAGCTACCACTCTCTGAGTAAAGAAGTTCCCCCTCCTGTTACCCCTAAACTTCTGCCCCCTCAATCTCAACTCATGTCCTCTTGTTTGAATCTCCCCTACTCTCAATGGAGAAAGCCTATCCACGTCAACTCTATCTATCCCCCCTCGTAATTTTAAATACCTCGATCAAGTCCCCCCTCAACCTTCTACGCTCCATAGAATAAAGACCTAACTTGTTCAACCTTTCCCTGTAACTCAGGTGCTGAAACCCAGGTAACATTCTAGTAAATATCCTCTGTACTCTCTCTATTTTGTTGACATCGTTCCTTTAGTTCGGTGACCAGAACTGTACACAATACTCCAAATTCGGCCTCACCAATGCCTTGTACAATTTTCCGCAGACACAGACTCTTCCATCCTGACGATCAGTCCCGTCCGGCAACCCACCGACTTTAACCCTATAGCCTGATCGCAGTGCGACTTACCACAGCTAGTTAACACACTAACCTGTCACCAGTTAACACACTAACCTGTCACACTTTTGGGGGGGGGAACCCGTGCACTCAGACGGGGAGAACTCACGAATTTTCTCACCGACGCCGCCGGAATCGAACGCCGATCTCCGAACACCCCCCCCCCACCCCCGCTCATGGAGATTTGGCCGGAGCTGACCGCAGGTCAGCCAAACAGTTAAACCGCCAGTCAGAACAGCAGGCGTCACATCCCCCCCCACCTCCCAATATCCCCCGAAGCAAACTTAAGATACGCGACAGCCGGCTCCAGATCCGCTAGGCCCCGTATCGTCTCGCGCCAACCGTCGGTCTTTACCGTGACGCCAATCCTCTCCACGTAGCCTGCTTTCGGAATATCGGAATATCGGAGCTTAACAAGCCGGACTTGTTCAAACGCATGCTAATAAAGGTTTTGTTTCCACAACCCCCACACCCCACCCCACAGCCACGTAAATGAGCAATCACTTTCAAGTTTAACAGGCAGGAATTTACACTCTGAATACTTAATGAAAATCAGAAGGTTATTTTGTTTGCAATTGGTTTCAGCCGAGATTCCTTACAGCAGCCTTCGGCCCAGTGCTGGGGGGAGGCAGGGGGGCTGGAGCGGGAGGGAGGAAGGGAACAGAAATCACCGGCGTAAGACCGTGAGGAGCAGGAGCTGAATCGGGCCGCCCGGCCCGTCGAGCCCATTCTATCACGGCCGACTTATCGACCCTCCCATCGCGCCTGCGGCAACAGACTCTGCAGATTCGCCGCCCCCCCCCCCCCCGGCCAAACGAAATCCCTTCCACCCCACCCCCCCCACCCATCGCGCTTCAGAATGGGCGCCCCTCTATTCGAGGCTGTGCCCGCACAACCGAGGTCTTTCACTGTTCCACAGGCTCCCCCCAACCCCCCCGCCATTCTTCTAAACTCCGGTGAGTACAGCCCCAGAGCCAATCAATTGCTCCTCGGACATTAACCCTTCCGTCCCCGGATTGATTACTGCGAACCTCCTCCGTACCCTCTCCAATTTTTTTTATATATAAGGGGCCCAAAGCTGCTTGCAATATACAAATGCGGCCCCACCCACGCCCTTTAATACCCCGAGTACAGCGGGCCCTCCTCATCCGCGAATTCCGCATGCGCGGATTCAACCAACCGCGGGTCGGGAAAACCCGGAAGCTCTCTCTCCAGCTCTCGTTGTTCGAGCATGTACAGACTATTTTTTCTTGTCATTATTCCCTAAACAATACAGTATGACAACTATTTACATAGCATTTACATTGTATTAGTTATTATAAGTAATCTGGAGATGATTTAAAAGTACAGGCAGTCCCCGGGTTATGAACGAGTTCCGTTCCTGAGTCCGTCTTTAAGTCGGATTTGGAGTTGGAACAGGTACATCCGGTATTATTTAGCGTCAGTTAGTCAAACGTTTGTTTTACTATATAGTACATATTTTACCTTTCTATGCATATAAAACACTTAAGAAACATATGTATTTCAATAATTAAACCACTGCGTTGCTTAGTAATAATTGTAGCTTTCATCGGGGCAGGGCCTTTCACAAGCTTCATTAAAATTGTTCCGATCGTTGACCGACTGTAGCCTAACGCTTTTCCAATGACCGATGGCGTTTCACCTCTTTCCGATCGCTTTATTACTTCCACCTTATTTTCAATCCTGATCGTGATTAGTTTCGTGAACAGAAACACCACGGATTCAGAGCTGCACCGCCAGGTCCTAATGTCCACCGCACTGAGACAGGTTAAATAAGGTCCGGGGTTCCACCGGGTCCTAATGTCCACCACACTGAGACAGGTTAAATAAGGTCCGGGGTTCCGCCGGGTCCTAATGTCCACCGCACTGAGACAGGTTAAATAAGGTCCGGGGTTCCACCGGGTCCTAATGTCCACCGCACTGAGACAGGTTAAATAAGGTCCGGGGTTCCACCGGGTCCTAATGTCCACCACACTGAGACAGGTTAAATAAGGTCCGAGGTTCCGCCGGGTCCTAATGTCCACCGCACTGAGACAGGTTAAATAAGGTCCGGGGTTCCGCCGGGTCCTAATGTCCACTGCACTGAGACAGGTTAAATAAGGTCCAGAGTTCCACTGTATCCTGATGTCCACCGCACTGAGACAGATTAAATAAGGGACTTGGGCATCCATGTTTTTTGGTCTCAGAACCAATCCTCCGCAGATAAGGAGGGGTGACTGTATTACATTTAACATTCAAGTCCTCTTGAAATGAATGCTAACCTCACATTTGCCTTCCTCCGATCAATTTTTTTCCCCAAAAAAAAAGTTTTACGTTACTTCCCTCTCCGAGAGAGAAAGGGAATCGAGAGTTCAGGGTCCCATCTGGGCTGCCTCTGGTCACCGTCCCGCTGTTCCCAGCGGAAATGCGTTCTTTCATCGCTATCGGCCATGGGCGATGGGAGGCTGTGCTTCACTGCCTCACGTGCATTCGCACCTGCTGGACAGGACAGTCCCCCTCTCAGTGTCGGTCCGATCCCGGAAGCGTAGCGGTTAGCACGTTTCAGAGTCCAAGCGACCCCGGTTCAATTCCCGGCGCTGCCTGTAAGGAGTTTCGACTTTCTCAACTCCCCCCCACCCCCCCCGTCCTCCACCGTGACAATGTGGGGGTTTTCTCAGGGCTCTCTGCTCTCCTCCCACAGTCCAAAGACCTACCGGTTGGTAGGTTCATTGGCCTCGAGGGCGACGCAGGCTTGGGCGGGCCTGTCGGGCCTCTGTTACCATAGTTACCGCACCATATCTCTAAATGCCTGGGAAGTGTGGACATCGCTGTATAAAATGGTGGTTGCTGTTTTTTCACAGAATCAAAGATGGAGCACGGGGGGGGGGGGCACGGCAGGAGGGCAGCGGTGAGCACGACTCGGGGCGTGGCGTTTCAGGGTTCAGTTCCGGCATCCTCCGCTAAACAAGTCCATACGCTCCTGCCCATGTGTGCGCCTCTGGGATTCCCCCCCCGCCCTGACTACCGTAGATTCCGGACTACAGAGCGCACCTGATTAAAAGCCGCAGGCTCTAATTTTAGAAAGAAAATCAATTTTGTACTTGTACAAGCCGCACCGGATTTTAAGCCGCAGGTGTCCCACGTTGTAATATGAGATATTTACACAGAAAGATATTACACGTGAGGATTTTTTAACTTTTAATTAAATCCGTATGGTAACATAAACAAATACATATTGCAAATGCTTTTTTTCGAACCGTGCCTGTAACACGGCTACTTTTAAATATACATACGTATCGGTAACACACAAATTACGTTGCGTATACTTTTTTACTGAACAGTGCACGAACAACATTCCAATATCTCCTAACGACTGGTAAAAAAAATATATACCGCAGCCTACCAGGAAAAGTTATTGATCGCCTTTAACTTAAAAGCTGTATCATATATTTGCAGCGTTCTCGCGCGGGTCTAATGCGCTCGCCCCCTCCTTTCCGTTTATCGCAAACCGGTATTTTCCCCACAAGACGTGGCGAAACCGGATGTGACGTCATAGCATCCCGGGATGTAGTACAGAAAACAAATATACTTAAAACACTTCTAACTTTAACTAGAAAATACTAACAAATGAATTACTAAGCGAAAATATTATAAACTAAATAACTGCCATAAAGGCAGCACAATGCTTTTCTTCGAGTGTTTTCCATGTTGATGAGGGTGAGTACAAATGACTGATTTACAATAATTTAATTGTGAAAGTGCGCTTGATTTATCGTACAATTTCATTGGACCTCTGAACTACTCATCAATTTTATTGGTCTACTGTTACGAGGCAAAATGTTTTTGGCGGCATGAAAAGAAACCATGCATTAGCCGCACCGTAGTAAAGGCCGCAGTGTTCAAAGCTGTTCAAAGCGTGGGGGAAAAGTAGCGGCTTATAATCCGGAATCTACGGTAATCAATAATCGAACAACCTCCGCCTTCTAATGCCTTGGGCACCACAGCCGCCCCCCCGCGGCAAAGAATTCACCACCCTCCGGCACCCTTCTATTCCGAGGGCCCTCCGCTCCTAGACTTCCCCCCTGCCAAAGGAAACGTCCTTCCCCCACATCCAATCTTTCCAGGCCTTTCGACTTCTGAGAGGTTTCAATAAGATCCCCCTCCCCTCATTCTTCCCAAAGCCAGCCAGGGCAGTCCCAGAGGCATCAGACACCCCCCACGCGACCAGCCTCCCAGGCCCGGGATCGTTCTCGCACAGCTCCTTCCGAGACCTCACCAAAGTCCTCTCTTCCTTTCTCAAAATCTTTTTTACTAAATAGATAAACGTAACAATGTTTATCAAAGATAAGCATACCAACGATAATGATACAAAGAGATCGGGATTACATTCGTAACGTTTAACGTATACAGAGACAGACTCCGACTAAAATATGCCTCCCAATCTCTTAATGACTGAACATGAAAAAGATTCAAGATTTTATACAGGGGAAAAAACTGTTCCCCCCCCCCAAAACTATAAAAAAACAAAAATAAAAACAAAACAAAATTTGGACTGCCGTGTTTCATGGGTTAAAATCGTTATTTGTCATCAACTCCACTCCTCCATACACGAACAAAGAGTTATCGAGTTATAACGTCCGCTCATCGCTTCTTAGGGAAAGGGGGCCAAGATTCCCCCACCGCCCGTTTGCGAGGAGCTTGCACGCGCTCTCTACCCGCGGGGGCCGCCGCCAACACAGCCCACACAAAACGCACCGATTACTGGGTTAACTGGTCATTGCAAACTGCCCCGTGATTAGACCGGGGGGGGGGATAAATTGTGGGGTGGCTGGGCCGCAAGGGACTGCCCTTCACTCTCTCCGAAGAAAACAGCACGCTGAGCACCAGGCCTCACTCAGCGTGTCACCTTTAGGGATAAGAACAAGGCCAGTTCCATAGCGGCCTTCCAGGGAGCAAGCAGATCCCGGTTAGCAACGGATTCCCGCCGCTGCCTGTAAGGAACTTGTTTGCTCTCTCCCCACTCCCGCGACCGCCTGGGATCCCTCCGGGGATCCGCCTTCCTCCCACGTTCCGAAGGCATCGGGTTAGGGCAGGTGGGCCGCGGGCGCATGCCACGTGCCCAGCGGCCATCTTCGCCGCCTTAACTGTCACCCGGACGCTGCCAAAGGTTTCCGGCTGGAACCATCGATAGGTCCTCCTTCCCTCCGCACGCCCCCGAAACCGTGCCACTCGACCCCCTGAAATCCTCCAGCAGATTCGGCCTTGTCCCGGACTCCGGCGCCCACAGACCTGAGTCTCCTTGACGTCGTCCGGTCTGGTATCAGAGATTCGAAATGACTTCCACAGGGAGTTAATGGCCCTCCCTTGAGAGATCTAGAGACAGAGATAGATAGATAGAGAGAGACAGAGAGAGAGAGAGAGAGGGGGAGAGAGAGAGAGACAGAGAAGAGAGAGAGGGAGAGAGAGGGACAGAGAGAGAGAGAGGAGAGAGAGACAGATAGATAGAGAGAGAGGCGGAGAGAGACAGATAGAGAGAGAGGGAGAGAGAGAGACAGATAGATAGAGGGAGGGAGAGAGAGTGAGAGACAGATAGAGAAACAGAGAGGGAGAGAGAGAGAAACAGGCAGATAGAGAGAGATAGCGTCCATTATTAAGGACCCCCAGCACCCAGGGCATGCCCTTTTCTCACTGTTACCATCAGGGAGGAGGTACAGGAGCCTGAAGACACACACTCAGCGACTCAGGAACAGCTTCTTCCCTTCCGCCATCAGGGAGGAGGTACAGGAGCCTGAAGACACACACTCAGCGATTCAAGAACAGCTTCTTCCCCTCCGCCATCAGGGAGGAGGTACAGGAGCCTGAAGACACACACTCAGCGATTCAGGAACAGCTTCTTCCCCTCCGCCATCAGGGAGGAGGTACAGGAGCCTGAAGGCACACACTCAGCGATTCAGGAACGGCTTCTTCCCCTCCGCCGTCAGGGAGGAGGTACAGGAGCCCGAAGACACACACTCAGCGATTCAGGAACAGCCTCTTCCCCTCCGCCATCAGGGAGGAGGTACAGGAGCCCGAAGACACACACTCAGCGATTCAGGAACAGCTTCTTCCCCTCCGCCATCAGGGAGGAGGTACAGGAGCCTGAAGACACACACTTAGCGATTCAGGAACAGCTTCTTTCCCTCCGCCATCAGGGAGGAGGTACAGGAGCCTGAAGACACACACTCAGCGATTCAGGAACAGCTTCTTCCCCTCTGCCATCAGGGAGGAGGTACAGGAGCCTGAAGACACACACTCAGCGATTCAGGAACAGCTTCTTCCCCTCCGCCATCAGGGAGGAGGTACAGGAGCCTGAAGGCACACACTCAGCGATTCAGGAACGGCTTCTTCCCCTCCGCCGTCAGGGAGGAGGTACAGGAGCCCGAAGACACACACTCAGCGATTCAGGAACAGCCTCTTCCCCTCCGCCATCAGGGAGGAGGTACAGGAGCCCGAAGACACACACTCAGCGATTCAGGAACAGCTTCTTCCCCTCCGCCATCAGGGAGGAGGTACAGGAGCCTGAAGACACACACTCAGCGATTCAGGAACAGCTTCTTTCCCTCCGCCATCAGGGAGGAGGTACAGGAGCCTGAAGACACACACTCAGCGATTCAGGAACAGCTTCTTCCCCTCTGCCATCAGGGAGGAGGTACAGGAGCCTGAAGACACACAGTCAGCGATTCAGGAACAGCTTCTTCCCCTCCGCCATCAGGGAGGAGGTACAGGAGCCTGAAGGCACACACTCAGCGATTCAAGAACAGCTTCTTCCCCTCCGCCATCAGGGAGGAGGTACAGGAGCCCGAAGACACACACTCAGCGATTCAGGAACAGCTTCTTCCCCTCC
>NC_133149.1:52819535-52834535 GCF_048418815.1 Hemitrygon akajei
CGCCATTTCGGCTGAAGAAGGTTTCATATGAACGCTCTGCCTTCGTAAAGCGGGGAGGGGTGTATTTGGGACAGGGATGATGAAGAATTTCTTCAGCCAGAGACTGGTGGGACCTGCAGGACTCACTGCCAGTGACACTTGGGGAGGCCAAGTCACTGTGTCCAAGTTTGTAGCCTTGGAGGGAGGGGGAGGGGGAGAGATGGAGAGAGGGGGAGAGAGGGAGAGAGGGGGAGAGAGAGAGGGGGGGAGAGGGAGAGATGGAGAGAGGGGGAGAGAGGGAGAGAGGGGGAGAGGGAGAGATGGAGAGAGGGGGAGAGAGGGAGAGAGGGGGAGAGAGAGAGTGGGGGAGAGGGGGAGAGGGAGAGAGGGAGAGAGGGAGAGAGGGGGAGAGAGGGGGAGGGAGAGATGGAGAGAGGGGGAGAGAGGGAGAGAGGGGGAGAGAGAGAGTGGGGGAGAGGGGGAGAGGGAGAGAGGGAGAGAGGGGGAGAGAGAGAGAGTGGGGGAGAGGGGGAGAGGAAGAGAGGGGGAGAGAGAGGGGGGAGAGGGGGAGAGGGAGAGAGGGGGGAGATGGGGAGAGGGAGAGAGGGGGAGAGAGAGAGTGGGGGAGAGGGGGAGAGGGAGAGATGGAGAGAGGGGGAGAGAGGGAGAGAGGGGGAGAGGGAGAGAGAGGGAGAGAGAGAGTGGGGGAGAGGGGGAGAGGGAGAGATGGAGAGAGGGGGAGAGAGGGAGAGAGGGGGAGAGAGAGAGAGTGGGGGAGAGGGGGAGAGAGGGAGAGAGGGGGAGAGAGAGAGTGGGGGAGAGGGGGAGAGGGAGAGAGGGAGAGAGGGAGAGAGGGGGAGAGAGAGGGAGGGAGAGGGAGAGAGGGAGAGAGGGGGAGAGAGAGAGGGGGAGAGGGAGAGGGGGAGAGGGAGAGAGGGAGAGAGGGGGAGAGAGAGAGGGGGAGGGGGAGAGGGAGAGAGGGGGAGGGAGAGAGGGGGAGAGGGAGAGTGAGAGAGTGAATCCCAGACTTTGGCACAGTACTGTACTTGTTAACGTGGAGCGGAGGGCGAGTTTGTAAATCTGCCGGGAGCAACGGATGTCAGGAACAGTGAGGGGTGGGGTGCCCGTGGGAGGGGGTGTGGGACGGGGGGGGCAGAGAAAGAGTGCCAGGAGTGGGTTGGGTGCAGACACACACCCAGCCCTGAGGCACCAGGCGCAGGCCAATTGCCTCCGGGCAATCGGTCTTCGGATTGTGGGAGGGAAAGTTCAGACTCCCCACGCTCAGCGGCGGGAACTAAACCCCAATCGTGCCAACCGTGCGCTACCGCGTCGCCCTCCCAAGCCTTGCTACCGGGAACCCGAAGCCGGGACCGCGAGACGGCAGGGTCTGCGGCAAACCATTATTTTATTTGAAGAGAAAGTCAAAACCAAATCAGACATTTTTTTTTCCAAGTTGTCTGCACGGGCAGCTCTCTCTCTGGGTGCGGGGATTCCGAAACCACAGTGCGCTTCTACAAATACTTCTGCAGGGCAGGTTTAATTTGGCGTTGTGCTCGTCAGCCCAGAGCTCTGTCGTATGACAAGCATGACAATCGTCAGTCCAACGGCGGCGTCTGAGAGGCCGAGAAGGAAGCAGAGGTTGCTCAGAGAACACACAGAGAAAAGAGGAACGGTCACAGGCTCTTGGTGAAAACCCAGCGGTGACTAATGTCTGGACACCACCCCCATCTGCCCGACGATCGCTCTGAACCCACCGCCACTAGGAGGCGCCACAGCATCAGGGCCGCCAGCACGAGAAACGGTTTCTTCCCCCCACCCCCCCCGAGCCGTGAGCCACGCCGCGGGTGGTAGTGGCAGGGCGGTGCGGGGGGGCAACGGTTTACGCAACCGTGCCTGCCTCCGCACCGCGTAATTGCGCCTCTCCAAACGCGGCCTCGTTTTTTCACAGAGACGCGTCCAATTACCGTTCCCGCCGGCCACCTTGACTTCCCCCCTATTCAAACGAGCTCGCGGTTCACTTCCGCGATTCTCTTTAGCCGGCGGGGGTGGGGGGGAGAGAGAGTCAAGGGCTGCTCGCCGCAGATATCTCAGCAAGCAGTTCGCCAGGCACGGTCCTGCACCAAGGCCGCATCGAACCCCACTGTTGCGTACCCCCGTGACGGGTTACAAAGGGCCAGCAGCAATGGACACACCTGCAGTCCGAGTCTTCCATTGTGAACTCGATTTCATTAGTAACTACGTGATAAAGTGATATAGAACAAGACAAGGTGAACAGGTTAGCAAAGTATATGCATAAATGAGTAATGGCTTCTCCCATGCTCGGGAGGTTAGGTGATACAGTCTTACAGTGGTATGGTCAGTAGTCAGTTCAGTTCTGGAATTTGAATTGAGTAGAGTTGGAGAGAGAGAGAAAGCGAGAGAGAGAGAGAGAGAGAGAGAGAGAGGGGGGAGATAGGAAGAGAGAGAGAGAGAGGGGGAGGGAGAGGGAGAAAGAGAGGAAGAGGGAGAGGGAGAGAGAGGAGGGAGAGAGAGAGGGAGGGGGAGAGAGAGAGGGAGGGGAGGGAGAAAGAGAGAGAGTTGGGGAGAGAGGGAGAAAGAGGAAGAGAGAGGGAGAGAGAGAGGAAGAGGGAGAGGGAGAGAGAGAAGGAGGGAGAGAGAGGGAGGGGGAGAGAGAGGGAGAGGGAGAGAGAGGGGAGACAGAGAGAGAGGGAGACACAGGGAGAGGGGAGAGAGAGATGGAGAGAGAGGGAGCGAGAGAGAGAGAAAGTTGGGAAGAAAGAGAGAGGGAGAGAGAGAGGGGGAGAGAGGGGGAGAGAGAGAGAGAGAGAGAGAGAGAGAGAGAGATGTTTTGTCTTCCCAGTTCCAATGAATCCTCCACATCCTCCTCCTGGTCGAATCTTCCGAAACTTACAGTCACCGACCGTGACCACAAAAAAAAGAGGATGCTGTTTCCACGCGGCACTGCTGTCAACCCAGGCCAGGGTTAAACACACCGATAGCTCCCCACCGGTCACCCCTTTGTCCACACTGTGAGTAAAACCACCCCACACCCCCCCCCACCCTTGTCGTGGGCACACAAAGCTGAACCAGAGTCTTCCTCGGTGTCTGGCGTGCCCGGTTACAAAGCCAGCTGACCTTGTGTGTATCTGACCAGCGCTGAACACGAGCTGTCCGTCACGTAGTTCCGCCTTTCAGTTTCCATGGCAACTCACGGACTCTCTCTCTTTTTAAAGGAACAGTCCACTTTGGACAATCCTTCGGATCTCGTCCCACCGCACCCACCCCCTCAAGAACAAGTTATTTAAATCCGGGGGCAAGTAAAAACCGAGGTGAGACTTGGAAAGTTGAAGAAAGCATCTTGGCGGCGCTCTGAGCGCGTGCAGCACCGGAGTCACTGGGTCTGCCGACATCAGGCGCCCCCTGGTTGACCCAGCCACGGCTCGTGTTCGGGGAGCGTGGGCCGCAGATTCCCACACCCCCCCACTCCCCTCCCCAACACTCCCTGCGTCCCCACCATCCTGAGGCTCCCTCTGAGGTATCCGACGGCCCCTCCGCCTCCTTGTTAAGACCACAAACGCTGGGAGCAGAGATAGGCCGTCCAGCCCATCGAGCCCGGCCCGCCATTCCATCGTGCCTGATCCCTCCCAACCCCGTTCTCCTCCGTCACCTTTGACTCCCTGACTGAATCAAGAAACCCCTCCTCATCTGCGTTCTAAGTGGACGTCCCCCTCTTCCGAGGCTGCGCCCTCTGGTCCGAGACACCCCCCCCACCACCACCACCACCACAGGGAACATCCTCTCCCCGTCCGCTCTATCGAGGCCTGTCAACGTTCGGCAGCTTCCAGTGAGAGCACCCCCGCAACCACCACGTTCTTCTAAACTCCAGCGGGCAAATTAGGGAGCTGCGGTTAAATGCATAATGAACTCCCCCATACGGCAGTGTGATCGTCAAGATCAATGAAACAGGTTATCTGATCACTAGAATCAATAAAACAGTTTATCCAATCGTTGGGGATTAATAAAACAGATTATCACACCATTGAAATCAATGAAACAGGTTATCTGATTTTTAAAATTAACGAAACAGGTTATCCAACGTTATTGGGTTATTTGTTTTTTTTAAAATCAACAAAACAGGTTTTCCAGTCTTAAACATGAGACTCTGCAGATGCTGGAAATCCAGAGCAATACACACACACACACACACACACACACACACACACACACACACACACACACACACACACACACACACACACACACACACACACACACACACACACACACACACACGAGACAGATAAATTGCAGAATGGAAATATAATTTCACAAAGAGCAGTTCCTCTCCTGGTTTTTTACAGCACTTTGGTCAACACAGGTTGTTTTAAAGTTTGCTTTATAAATAAATTTGGCTTGACTTGACTCTCCCCTAACCCCACATTACAGTGAATCCGGAACAGGAATGAATCAAAACCACTAAAAGGCACTAGTGTGGGAAGTAGCTGGAGGAAACGGGTTCAGCGTTTACAGGCTGAGTGAAATCATTACACGACCTCCACTACCGCAGCTCGTCAGCTCACGATGCTGCCCCGAGCACCGATTTCGCCGCGACCGCCCGATAAAGGTTTTTTCTCAAAAAGGGACATCACTTCCGCTGACCGTCGCCTCTTGCAAACCTCCCGGCGCACAGCTTACGCGAGGCTGGCATGCCTTACCCAGAGCGGAGCGTGCCCACGCCTCACCAAGTCCCTCTCCCAGGTTAACCGCAGCCAAAAACGCCCCGTTTACGCCACAAACTGAGCTGCAGGGGGATTCTAACCCTCCCTCCCACAAATTTCTCCCCCCCCCCCCCCGGCGAGGAAATGGTTTCATTTCCCCTCAAACAGCAACGCTGCCATTAGGAAACCAGGGCCGGAACACCAGGGAGGGAGGGTGTGCCCCCTTCCCATTACTACCTTCGAGGAGGCGGTACAGGTGCCCCAAGTTCGCCGTACGCCGCCTCGCGTTTACAGAAGACCTGCGTTAGTACCCGTTTTCGCTAACCGAAAGAGGGTTTTCGCTTTTACGAGAAAAGGCGCCCGCTTTAAACTTGTGTTTACCCCCCGTGAAAGACCACCATGACCGCGAAGCCTTGCGCGGGCAAGTGTTTGCGCCTGTGTGTACGTGCCGATTTTTTTCCCTACAAATCGGTTATTGGCTAAATCCCGATTCTAGTAAGGGAAACTACACTATACGTACATTATTTCTACTTTTACATCGGCTGTGTATTTATCATATCATTCCTGCTTTTACTATATGTTAGTGTTATTTGGTTTGATTTGGTAAGTTATCTTTTGGGTCTGGGAACGCACAAAAATTTTTCCCATATAAATTAACGGCAATCGCTTCTTCGCTTTCCGACATTTCGGCTCACGAACGGTTTCATAGGAACCCTCTACCTTCGGATAGCGGGGGAAACCTGTCCACGAGCCTGAAGTCACACACACACACACACAGTCACTGAGCGTTTTAAGAACAGCTTCTTCCCCCCCAGCCCATCTTATTTGTTTTTATATTTATCTCTTACATCCAAGGAGTTAAAACCTTTATGCTGTATCTCCGTTGCAATGTACAGAGGGGAAATGTGAGAGGATGTTGCCCAGACACTAAAGATTGTAGGTTCCTGAGGCTGTCACAGCCAGGGGAGGCAGTGGGGATAAGCTCCCACTACCTATAAAGTGCTCCAGATGCCGTGCGGCTCCAACAGCCTCTGACAACCAGGCCCAACTCTCGGCCTTCACCTGTGGCTCAGCTACTAGGCTCAGCGGAGCTGTTTCTACTGACGAGGGGCAAAGGCGGACCACTGGCCCCTCAAAACCAGGTGGGGGCCCGTCAGCCTCGGACGGCGGCCCGCCTGGGAGGAGGAAAACTCCTGATTTTAAACCTCCGCTGCCCTGTGGCCGTCCCCCGCCCACGGGAAAAGGCTTCGGGAGTAAACCCCGAGGAAGAAATCCGGAGCCCGGGGGGTCCCTGAGGCAGTTCGATGCTGTTTACAACTTCACTCTGGCCGCCTCTGCGACGACACCGGCGCCAAGCTGTATCGACGCTTGCCCTTCCCTTGGGCCTCGTGTTTGGGGGCAGAAACGGGCCCACGTCCGTCCAACATCTCGGGAAACTGCAAACAGTTTAACACCTCCCCCCCACCCCCCCGCAAAACACCAGAAGTGCCTCGCCCACTCAAGATGAGAATCGGCCTCCCACTTCTGTGCGGCCGGGGAACAGAAGTCAGGGTGCAAAGCCGCGCACAGGCATTCAAAACAATGAGAGAAGAGAAGGGGAGAGAGAAGAGAGAACAGGGTGACAGGAGAAAACACACGTCCTTAATCCCGAGACCCTGAGCAACAAGGCCTGCAACTTGACGGCTCCCAGCAGCCCTGCCTGTAATCCCACTGATCCAACACCGGGGGGAGCGCCGGTGGGAGAGGTCAGCAGGCAAGCCCCAGGCTCGAGGCCTAGAGTCCCCGCAACAACAGCTGCCCTCCTGCCTCCCCATCAAACGCGAGGGAAGCAGCGCCCAAGGGGAGTGGGGGGGAACACGTCTCGTGATCGCAACAGGCGGTCACCTGTGGGCTTCTCTGCCCGCCGCCTTTGGCTTGCCAACTCTGGTAGCAGGCCCCACCCGCGTGCTTGAGGGATTGGATGTCGAGATGACGTTTCCCACGGTTTGCGGGAGTCTGGGACGGGAGTGGAGATACGGAAGAGGTTTCGTGGGCCGGGGTTGGGGGGGTTGGCGAATTGGTGGAGTCGACTGTACTTCCTTAGAAGGTTGGCGTCATTCAATGTCTGTAGTGAGATGCTGAAGATGTTCTATAGGTCAGTTGTGGAGAGCGCCCTCTTCTTTGTGGTGGCGTGTTGGGGAGGAAGCATTAAGAAGAGGGACGCCTCACGTCTTAATAATCTGGTAAGGAAGACGGGCTCTGTCGTGGGCAAAGTACTGGAGAGTTTAACATCGGTAGCTGAGCGAAGGGCGCTGAGTAGGCTACGGTCAATTATGGATAACTCTGAACATCCTCTACATAGCACCATCCAGAGACAGAGAAGCAGTTTCAGCGACAGGTTACTATCGACGCAATGCTCCTCAGACAGGATGAAGAGGTCAATACTCCCCAATGCCATTCGGCTTTACAATTCAACCGCCAGGACTTAAGAACTTTTTAAAAGCTATTATTAATGCTTTTTGAGATAGTGATTTAGATGCATATCATATTTTTTACTGAGTTAAGTATTGTATGTAATTAGTTTTGCTACAACAAGTGTATGGGACATTGGAAAAAAGTTGAATTTCCCCATGGAGATGAATAAAGTATCTATCTATCTATCTATCTATCTATCTATCTATCAGTCCAGACAGAGCTTGACAGGCTCTCGATCATCCACGGCATCAAGGGTTACGGGGAGAAGGGATCGGCCGTGATTGAATGGCGGGGCAGACTCGATGGGCCCAATGGCCTACTCCCACTCCTGTGGGCCTATGGCCGGGTCCGTGCTGCGTCGAACAGAACTCCTCCCTGCAGCTGCCAGCCTCAAGGGGTGTAACAAGCCGGGGGTGGGGGTGGGGTCGCAAATTGCACAGCGGATCGAGTGAGCTCCATCTTCACACATCCTACGCAAGGTCGGGCAGAGGGGGCTGCATTTAGAGAGGGCAGGCCCGATGTGGAAAAACACATCTACAGCAGACACGAGTGGATTGGTACACCGTGCACCCAGCGTGGGAGTTCTGAGTCAACACGAGCTGAGGATCGCTGATTCAGAAGTGACCAGATTAACTAGCATGCTCGCTCTCGTAGCAACACACTCACACACACACACACACACACACACACACAAACACACACACTCACACACACTCACACACACACACACACACACACACACACACACACACTCACACTCATACACACACACAGACGCTCAAAAATGTATTAAAAATGCTGGAGGAACTCAGCAAGTCTGCCAGAATCCACAGTAAGGAAGAAAGAGACGGCGACATTTTGGGCCGGGACCCTTCATCGGAACACACGCTCCCCACCCACCCAAAAAAATAATATGTGGGTCAGGAATCCTCACCCTTTTTGTTATGCCATTAACTGTTACGCCCCCAGGTTGGGAACACCCCCCCCCCACTCCCCATGGTAAAGATGGAAACATTTTGGTGGGTGCCTGGAAAGGGCTGCTGTTGTTAAGAAGGCCTTCATCAATCGTGGGATTCAGTTCAAGAGCCGAGAGGTAATGTGACAGCTATATTGGATCCTGGTTAGACGCCCACTTGGAGAGTCCCATGGTCCACTCTCCTCTCCGATCAGATTCCTTCCTCTCTAGCCCTCTACCTTCCCCACCCATCACCTCCCCCTGGTGTCCCTCCTCCTTCCCTTTCTCCCACGGTCCACTCTCCTCTCCTATCAGATTCCTTCCTCTCCAGCCCTTTACCTTCCCCACCCATCACCTCCCCCCTGGTGTCCCTCCTCCTTCCCTTTCCCCCACGGTCCACTCTCCTCTCCTGTCAGATTCCTTCCTCTCCAGCCCTTTACCTTCCCCACCCATCACCTCCCCCTGGTGTCCCTCCTCCTTCCCTTTCTCCCACAGTCCACTCTCCTCTCCTGTCAGATTCCTTCCTCTCCAGCCCTTTACCTTTCCCATCCATCACCTCCCCCGGTGTCCCTCCTCCTTCCCTTTCTCCCACGGTCCACTCTCCTCTCCTATCAGATTCCTTCCTCTCCAGCCCTTTACCTTCCCCACCCATCACCTCCCCCTGGTGTCCTTCCTCCTTCCCTTTCTCCCACGGTCCACTCTCCTCTCCTTTCAGATTCCTTCCACTCCAGCCCTTTACCTCTCCCACCCATCACCTCCCCCTGGTGTCCCTCCTCCTTCCCTTTCCCCCACGGTCCACTCTCCTCTCCTGTCAGATTCCTTCCTCTCCAGCCCTTCACCTTCCCCACCCGTCACCTCCCCCTGGTGTCCCTCCTCCTTCCCTTTCTCCCACGGTCCACTCTCCTCTCCTATCAGATTCCTTCCTCTCCAGCCCTTTACCTTTCCCACCCATCACCTCCCCCTGGTGTCCCTCCTCCTTCCCTTTCTCCCACGGTCCACTCTCCTCTCCTGTCAGATTCCTTCCTCTCCAGCCCTTTACCTCTCCCACCAAATCCACGAACACCACCCCACTATTTATCTCTCCAACGCTTCTTTAATTTGATTTTCTTTTTTTAAAAAAAAACACTGTAATTGGCAGATTTTATAGCGGCGTTTTGCAACAAATCTCAAGACACATGCCGGCCGTATCAGACCCGATTCTGACTCCGTCACGGGCGAAAGTGGCGGGGTGGGTGGGGGGGGGGGAGCTGCTGTCACTGCAGAAACCTCTGTGAGAGATGTTACAAGCTATGCTCTCTTTAACTGCCCCGCGCTGGGAGCACAGTCAGTAATTGCCCAACTCTGGCAGCAGATTGGTATCGCACCAGGCCAAGGACAAACTGCGGAATAGACTTATTATTTATTTCCTCTGTTCCAGGAACTGGTTCAAGATTAAAATAAAAACATTAAACGCGAGCAGTTTGCCAGATGAAAAGCAGATGCTGAACGGGTGGTTCTCGATGGGGGGGGGGGGAGAGGGGGGGAATCGAAACGGGTGACGGCATCTGCGTCAAAGGTGCTGGAAATCTCTCGGCCAGGTGCTCACGGAAGGCCACATCTCACCCACGGAATCGGGCGTCGCGAGGCGCTGGAGGGTCGGGTCCCGCGCTCCGGCAGCCCCGCCACCCGCCGCGCTCCCGGCGCCCGCAGGGAACTCGGAGAACGTTGGTTCTGTTTTTAATTTGCTCACTCACGGGATGTCGCCAGCATTTATCGCCCGTCCCTAGCTGCCCTTGAGAAGGTGGCGATGAGCTGCCTTCTTGCGGTCCCTGAGGTGTGGGGGGGGGGGAGGGGGACACACCCACGGTGCTGTCAGGGAGGGGATTCCGTGATTCTGACCCGGCGACAGTGAGGGGACGGCGATAGGTTTCCGAGTCGGGGGTGGTGAGTGACTGGGAGGGGGATTTCTGAGTGGGGGTGTTCCCGGGGATCGGCTGTTCCCGTCCTTCTAGACGGTGGTGGCCGTGGGGTGAAACGACTGAGACTTCATGAGATTCCCTCCCCCACCCCCCGGATAGGACGAGGTTAACCCCCAGCGTTTTGCCGGTACCCGTTTTCAGCCGGGCGGACCGGAGCAGTGTGTGTGGTTAAGTGCCTCGCTCAAGGACACAACACACCGACTCGGCCGGGGCTCGAACTCACGACCTTCAGATCGCCAGTCCGACGCCCTAACCACTGGGCCGCGCGCCGCAGGTTTCGATGAGATCGCCCTTAATTTTCTTTTGCTTAAAAACGCGGCCAGTGCGGGCCCAGAGCCATTGAACGCCCCTTGTGCGTTAACCCTTCCATTCCCGGGGCCATTCTTGAGAATCTCCTCTGGACCCTCCCCAACGCCGGCACGCAAGACAGTTAGCCTTTTCCCGAGTGCGGTCCTGACCAGTGCCAAAACAAAAGAGGTGGTTGTTGACTTCAGGAGGGCACGGAGCGACCACTCCCCGCTGAACATCGACGGCTCCTCGGTAAAGATTGTTAAGAGCACCAAATTTCTTGGTGTTCACCTGACGGAGAATCTCACCTGGTCCCTCAACACCAGCTCCATAGCAAAGAAAGCCCAGCAGCGTCTCTACTTTCTGCGAAGGCTGAGGAAAGTCCATCTCCCACCCCCCCCCCCATCCTCATCGCATTCTACAGGGGTTGTATCGAGAGCATCCTGAGCAGCTGCATCACTGCCTGGTTCGGGAATCGCACCGTCTCGGATCGCAAGACCCTGCAGCGGACAGTGAGGTCAGCTGAGAAGATCATCGGGGTCTCTCTTCCCACCATCACGGACATTTACACCACACGCTGCATCCGCAAAGCAAACAGCATTATGAAGGACCCCACGCACCCCTCATACAAACTCTTCTCCCTCATTCCGTCTGGGAAAAGGCACCGAAGCATTCGGGCTCTCACGACCAGACTGTGTAACAGTTTCTTCCCCCAAGCTATCAGACTCCTCAATACCCAGAGCCTGGACTGACACCTTACTGCCCTATTGTCCTGTTTATTATTTATTGTAATGCCTGCACTGTTTTTGTGCACTTTATGCAGTCCAGTGTAGGTCTGTAGACTAGTGTAGTTTTTAAGTAGCTCAGTCTAGTTTTTGTACTGCGTCATGTAACACCACGGTCCTGGAGGAACGTTGTCTCGTTCTCACTGTGCTCTGTACCAGCAGTTATGGTCGGAATGACAATAAAAAGTGACGACTGGACTTGCAAGGCCTCAGCACCACACCCTGCCCGTCTACGTTCGCGCCCTCCCGAAGTGAACAGCAGCGTCGCCTTCCTCCTCACCCACTCAACGTGCAAGTGAACCTTCAGGGAACCATTGCACGAGGACTCCCAGGTACCCACCCCCCCCACCCACCACTTTGCGCCTCAAGACTACTGAACCTTCTGCCCGTCTGCCCCCCGATACCGTCAGCCGAAGCGCACGCGCGGCCAAGCGCTTCCCTGACGGACAAGAAGGGGGCGAACCCAATTAGCGATCGAGTGGCCTGCCCGGCCGGTTTCTGTTTGGTGCTCTGAACGTGCAATGGCCGACGGCCACCAAAAAAAAAAGGCCGGGAGCAAAGTCGTCCTCGAAAGTACAGGACTTGCCAGCCCGTCATCCGTTTCCTCACAGCGCGCAGGGACAACGGGATGGAAGGAGACCCGCAGAAGATAGACCGGCCGGCCAACCGACGTGCAAAAGAACAAAACGCCTGCGAACGCAGAGCAAGGGACATCAAGGAGGCGAGCGTCCAGATCCCTCAAAAGCGAGGCGAGGGATTGCGGATGTTCGGCTCGGTGTTCCCGAGGCTGACGGCTGAGGGGGCGGTGAGCTGGATTCACACCCAGCAGGCTGGGCTGAACTGGAGGTGTGAGACGTGCTGCGGGGGTTCTGTCGAGCGAGGGGAGAGGGGAGGGGGGAAGGGGAGAGGGGAGGGGAGGGGGAATGGAACGAGAGGGGGAGGATGAGAGGGAGGGGGAGAATGAGAGGGGAAGGAGGAAGGGGAGAGGGGAGGGGAGGGAAGAGGGGAAGAGGAGAGGGGGAGGGGGAAGGGGAGAGGGGATGGGGAGGGGGGGGTGGGAGCAGAGGGGGAGAGAGGATAGAAGAGAGGGGGAGAATGAGAGGGGGAAGGGGAAGGGGAGGGGAGGGGGAATGGAATGAGAGGATGAGAGGGAGGGGGAGAATGAGAGGGGAAGGAGGAAGGGGAGAGGGGAGATTGGAACGAGAGGAGTAGGATGAGAAGGGAGGGTGGAAAGGGGGATGAGAGAAAGATGCCAGAAGAGTTGGGCAGGGACAAAGTGGGACAGAGACAGAGCGAGGGAATGAGGCGGGGGTGGACAAGGTTTGTACGGCCAGGTGTGGACACAGTGGGACAAAGTGGGACACAGCGAGTGAGGGGGGGGGGCGGAGGCGCACGATGGCACAGTTCACGACCCCCGCCCCCGGCCAAACGCACACGAGACCCGGGGGGCTGCTCTGGCCCAGCCGGGCGCGGGGCTTCCGCTTCACTGACGGCAGCGGGGGGAGGAGGGAGGGAGACAAAATCCACCCCCCCAGCCCCCCCCCAAAAAAACCGCGCTACAAGGAAAGAGAATTGGAAAGGAATTTTAATTACAATGACCAGCAGCAAATCGTGAATGAACTGTGCACAATGCCCCTTCTGAGCTGACAGACACAATCCATTGAAAAGATCTTTCGGAACAACACGATCTGTGTTATCCCTTTTTCTTCCCTCCCGACGTGCCTAACAGCTAAAGAATGCCACAATAAAAACCACAGATATGAGACAAGGGAGAATTTCATAAATACCTCAAGCTGACCCCAGCTCTGGTTTTACAGACAAACCATGACGACAGCGTATAGGCATCTCCCACAAAGGGGCACTTTAGCTCTTACAGAGGCATAAAGTGCACTTGCTTTAGTGCAAGGGGAGGGGGGAGAGAGAGAGAGAGAGAGAGGAATTTGCTACAATTGCCCTCTGCAACGACTTGGGGTATCAAATGCCCTTTCAGCGGGGCCTCCGGAGCCGGTGGACAAGGATGGATAGAGACCAGAGCACTCGAGCCCCTGGCGCTCCGCTCCGGAGGGACTTGAACAAACAAACAAGCCAGAGGGCCTGCTTCCCCCCCCCCCCCCCCCCCGCTTTCCCCCTCGTCCCCCGATTAAAGGGGCGCAGCAACTGGTGTCGGGTTTGACCCTTACATACTGTAAATCCGACCCGTTTTGACACCAGACGGCGGTAAAAACACTCTTTAAGATGCCAATTTTTAAAAGCGGAAATCTGACGACTTTTCCTAAAGTGGCCCAGAATGCGCAGAAAGTGAAAATATTTTTTAAAAATTTCATACCTTTGTACTGGTGCTGCAAATTTTTGTACATTCAGGCTACTCCGGGTTAAATTTGACCCGTATCTATTGAAATGGATTTTACATCCCTGAAACATTAATTAAGGATTAATCACCCATTTATTAATGTCAGATGGGCTATTTATACATTCTAAATAGATCTGTGGTTCAAAATTTGGTACGGACACTGGTTATGAGGGGAATCTTGGGCCGGTTCAAAATTGACCCGGACCGTACTGTGGTATAGAATATAAACGGTATGTAAGGGTTATTATCGCCGGCAGATGTCGGGGAAATGGTTAACTTTCCAGCAGCAGTACAATACATGATAAATATTGGGGGGGAAAAACTGAATCACAGCTAGTGTGTGTGTGTGTGTTCGTTCATGGTTCATTGTCCATTCAGGAATCAGATGGCAGAGGGGAAGAAGCTGTTCCTGAATCGCTGAGTGTGTGTCTTCAGGCTCCTGTACCTCCTCCCTGATGGCGGAGGGGAAGAAGCTGTTCCTGAATCGCTGAGTGTGTGTCTTCAGGCTCCTGTACCTCCTCCCTGATGGCGGAGGGGAAGAAGCTGTTCCTGAATCGCTGAGTGTGTGTCTTCAGGCTCCTGTACCTCCTCCCTGATGGCGGAGGGGAAGAAGCTGTTCCTGAATCACTGAGTGTGTGTCTTCAGGCTCCTGTACCTCCTCCCCGATGGCGGAGGGGAAGAAGCTGTCCCTGAATCGCTGAGTGTGTGTCTTCAGGCTCCTGTACCTCCTCCCTAATGGCGGAGGGGAAGAAGCTGTTCCTGAATCGTTGAGTGTGTATCTTCATGCTCCTGTACCTCCTCCCTGATGGGGAAGGGGGAAGAAGCTGTTCCTGAATCGTTGAGTGTGTATCTTCATGCTCCTGTACCTCCTCCCTGATGGCGGAGGGGAAGAAGCTGTTCCTGAATCGTTGAGTGTGTATCTTCATGCTCCTGTACCTCCTCCCTGATGGCAGAGGGGAAGAAGCTGTTCCTGAATCGCTGAGTGTGCGTCTTCAGGCTCCTGTACCTCCTCCCTGATGGCGGAGGGGAAGAAGCTGTTCCTGAATCGTTGAGTGTGTGTCTTCAGGCTCCTGTACCTCCTCCCTGATGGCAGAGGGGAAGAAGCTGTTCCTGAATCGCTGAGTGTGTGTCTTCAGGCTCCTGTACCTCCTCCCCGATGGCGGAGGGGAAGAAGCTGTTCCTGAATCGCTGAGTGTGTGCCTTCAGGCTCCTGTACCTCCTTCCCTGATGGCAGAGGGGAAGAAGCTGTTCCTGAATTGTTGATTGTGTGCCTTCAGGCTCCTGTACCTCCTCCCAGATGGCGGAGGGGAAGAAGCTGTTCCTGAATCGCTGAGTGTGTGTCTTCAGGCTCCTGTACCTCCTCCCCGATGGCGGAGGGGAAGAAGCTGTTCCTGAATCGCTAAGTGTGTGCCTTCAGGCTCCTGTACCTCCTCCCTGATGGCGGAGGGGAAGAAGCTGTTCCTGAATCGCTGAGTGTGTGTCCTCCCTGATGGCGGAGGGGAAGAAGCTGTTC
>NC_133149.1:52842035-52876072 GCF_048418815.1 Hemitrygon akajei
GAACAGACTCTGGTATTGATTATTTAAAGGGACTCCATGCGCTACCATTCTAAGTATGTGATTCTGCAGTTTTACCTGTTAATGTCAGTAGGTGATCACAGCAAATTGAGACTCGTCAAGTCAGCCATTGCTATCTTCTTGTTGAAGAGTATAAAACACAGTGGCCGGAGAGTGAAATTCTCTTCAATTCTCCTGGACCCTCTCCCCCTCGCTCTCTCTCTCTCTCTCTCTCGGTGGTTTGCTTTTACGCCGCACGCTGCACCCGCAAAGGAAACAGCGTTATGAAGGACCCCACACACCCCTCACACAAACTCTTCTCCTTCCTGCCGTCTGGGAAAAGGCACCGAAGCATTCGTGCTCTCACGACCAGACTGTGTAACAGTTTCTTCCCCCAGGCTATCAGACTCCTCCATACCCAGAGCCTGGACTGACACCTTACTGCCCTATTGTCCTGTTTATTATTTATTGTAATGCCTGCACTGTTTTTGTGCACTTTATGCAGTCCTGGGTAGGTCTGTAGTCTAGTGTAGCTTTCTCTGTGTTGTTTTTATTACGCAGTTCAGTCTAGTTTTTGTACAGTGTCATGTAACACCATGGTCCTGAAAAACATTGTCTCGTTTTTACTGTGTACTGTACCAGCAGTTATGGTCGAAATGACAATAAAAGTTGACTTGAATAAAGACTTCTCTATTATCAAAATTGACCCTGCAGGCGCTGGAATCCCAGAGCAACACACAACAGGTTTTTTTCTTTTAAAAAACAAAGTTATTTCCCAGCTACAGCTTCTGCGTGGGTGAGCTGCAGTCGGCCACAAGAACCTCGTGCTGGACGGCTGCACGCCCACAGACAACGGACTACGCGCCAGAGTAGCGGAAACGACTCAGCAACGAAGTTTAATAATAACGGCCGCAGAGCAAGAAGCCACCGTGGGCCACGAGGCGGGAGAGAGATCAGAAACTAGAACCCGGCAGGCAACTCTGGGCGGGGAGAGTCAGAGCTCGGAGCGACCGGTTGAGGCTGGCTGGTTCGGCGAGTGAAACGAGGACGGTGGGTGAGCGCAAGGTTCAAATAGGCTGCAGGCGACGTGTCTGGAGTGAGCGGCAGGTGAACGCTATTAACCGGGTGGGGACTAGGAGGAGGCTGCCCGTGGAGGTCGGGGGGCACCAGTGGGAGTCACGTTATGTGTCAAGCCAAGATCTTCGAGGTGGCACCAGCAAACAGCGTGACCGACTGCGACGTCTCCCCCCCCTCCTCCCGAAAGTCCACGGAACTTTTGACGCTAGTTTCAAATATGATTCTACCACTCAGCTGAGAGCGACTGGAACCCGCGAACTGCGTTATGACGGTGTGCCCTTGGAGCCGATTGAGGGATCTCGATGAGATTTGGAGCGGAGTCCGGCACCTCTCTCCGATCGGGGACACCCAGGGGGGTCGAAATCAGCGAGCGCAAGAGCAGAGGACGGGCGGGCGTTCGGCGCCTCCTGCCCGCGTTCGACCGGCCTTCCGCTCCCTCTCGCCAGCTGCAGTCGGAGGGAGGTTCAGGAGCCCTGGGTTCCACGAGGATTGTTTGACAAGGCCGCGTCCTCGTCTTGAAGGCCGTGTTGCAGGAGTTAAGACTAATAGGCACTGGAGAAGTTTTTTCCCTACTGCGGTCACTTTGCTGAACAGTTAACTGCCAGTTAACTGTCAGCTAACTATTACTTGGATTGCACTACCTGTATGTATAATCTATATTTTCATTTATATTTATCATTATTATTGTTATGAGCAGAGAGACAACATCTGCCGGAAGTAAATTCCTTGTATGTGCATAGGTACTCGGCGATTAAAGTCTGATTCTGATTCTGATTCCAATTTCCCGCACGGCGCTGGACCGCACTGAACCGAACCCGACTGGTTTGACGTTCAATATTCTCAGCGCTGTTCGCTCCTCTTTTTTACCGCTTGCTCTCCCCCAAGCCCCGTTTGCACCGGGCGCTCGATGTTTACTCGAACGGGTTCCGCGCTGTTCCCCCTCTTTCGCGGCTGCATCCCGCACAGGTCCTTAAGGAAAATCCTTGGATCGGCCAGACCGGTGTGTCCAAAGAGAGGTAAAAGGTCCCCCGGGCGACGTCAGGGGTGGGACCTGCGTCTAGAAGGATATGCTGGGTCAATACACCCACCCCCAACCCCCCCACCCAACACGTGAATGTTGGCGGAACACGCGAAGCCCTGGAGGACCTCGGCACAAGAATAAGTTCATTGTCGTTTAACGGTATACCGTCAAACGAGGCACAGCGGTACACATGACAGTGCGTAACTTATCGGTTAAAAACGTGCAGCTGAATCACACGCAAGTAAATAGATCAAACACGGTCAGGCACACAGAATGGCGGCGATGCGGTAGGGAGTTCAGAGGCCCGCCCGCAGCGCAAGACGCCGGAGGAACTCGGCAGCGCAGGCAGCATCGACAGAAAAGCGTAAACAGCCGGCGTTTCGGGCCGAGACCCTTCATCCAGTCAGAAGCCCAGTGAGCCACAGGGAGGTAAGAAAGCTGTGACCTGACGAAGGGTCTCGGCCCGAAACGTGGACAGTGCTTCTCCCTATAGATGCTGCCTGGCCTGCTGTGTGTGTGTTGTTGTTTTAAAAGTTGGGACCACACTCCTGAATCCTCCTCACACTCCCGGTCAGCAGGGGGCGGTATTGAACCTGTTTTAGATGTTGGGACCACTCTCCTGAATCCTCCCGGTCAGCAGGGGGCGGTATTGAACCTGTTTTAGATGTTGGGACCACTCTCCTGAATCCTCCCGGTCAGCAGGGGGCGGTATTGAACCTGTTTTAGATGTTGGGGCCACTCTCCTGAATCCTCCCGGTCAGCAGGGGGCGGTATTGAACCTGTTTTAGATGTTGGGGCCACTCTCCTGAATCCTCCCGGTCAGCAGGGGGCGGTATTGAACCTGTTTTAGATGTTGGGACCACTCTCCTGAATCCTCCCGGTCAGCAGGGGGCGGTATTGAACCTGTTTTAGATGTTGGGACCACTCTCCTGAATCCTCCCGGTCAGCAGGGGGCGGTATTGAACCTGTTTTAGATGTTGGGACCACTCTCCTGAATCCTCCCGGTCAGCAGGGGGCGGTATTGAACCTGTTGTAGATGTTGGGACCACTCTCCTGAATCCTCTTCAAACTCCCAGTCAGCAGGGGGCGGTATTGAACCTGTTTTAGATGTTGGGACCACTCTCCTGAATCCTCCCGGTCAGCAGGGGGCGGTATTGAACCTGTTTTAGATGTTGGGACCACTCTCCTGAATCCTCTTCAAACTCCCAGTCAGCAGGGGGCGGTATTGAACCTGTTTTAGATGTTGGGACCACTCTCCTGAATCCTCCCGGTCAGCAGGGGGCGGTATTGAACCTGTTTTAGATGTTGGGACCACTCTCCTGAATCCTCCCGGTCAGCAGGGGGCGGTATTGAACCTGTTTTAGATGTTGGGACCACTCTCCTGAATCCTCCCGGTCAGCAGGGGGCGGTATTGAACCTGTTTTAGATGTTGGGACCACTCTCCTGAATCCTCCTCACACTCCCGGTCAGCAGGGGGCGGTATTGAACCTGTTTTAGATGTTGGGACCACTCTCCTGAATCCTCCCGGTCAGCAGGGGGCGGTATTGAACCTGTTTTAGATGTTGGGACCACTCTCCTGAATCCTCCCGGTCAGCAGGGGGCGGTATTGAACCTGTTTTAGATGTTGGGACCACTCTCCTGAATCCTCCCGGTCAGCAGGGGGCGGTATTGAACCTGTTTTAGATGTTGGGACCACTCTCCTGAATCCTCCCGGTCAGCAGGGGGCGGTATTGAACCTGTTTTAGATGTTGGGACCACTCTCCTGAATCCTCCCGGTCAGCAGGGGGCGGTATTGAACCTGTTTTGAGTCCTGACGAAGGGTCTCGGCCCGAAACGTCGACAGTGCTTCTCCCCATAGACGCTGCCCGGCCTGCTGTGTTCCACCGGCATTTTGTGTGTGTTGTGTGACCCATTTTGGGTTCTAAGCATGGTCGAGGGTCAAGGAGGATGGCCGGATGGATGGGTGGGATAACTATCCGCAGCGGAGAACCCCAACTAACCCCTCGGTCGTCCTCACAGTCCTTCACAGGGGACGATGGACTGCTCCCGCCCCAAGCTGGAGGTGCAACAGGCCGCCGGTGGTCCGGGCCGAGACTTCGGCCGAGCGCGATTTCCTCCACGGAAAGTCCACGGAGAGTGACGCACCGGTTCTGAGAAGGTGACGGGCCCTTCTCGGAAACCGGATCGCACCTGCTGGCCTCTGCTGGCGAGGGTGCGCGAGATCCGAGAGCTGTCCTGCGAGCTCTGATCGAAGGGTTAGCTGCGAGACGTGAATCCACTCCTCCCCAGCCACCCCAGACGGCCTCCGGGGTGGCTGAGGCTCGAGCTGCAAGCGCCGGGCTCGGAGGGAAAACTCGCCCCCCCCCGGGGGGCCTGGAGGTGTTGAGTTGGCGTTCGGGGTGGGGGGGAGGTCACGCTGAGTTGACACGGCGCTGGACATCTGCTGGGGTTTTCACACAGGCAAGAGTGAGAAACCACAGGCAGCCTGAGAGCCGGCGGGGAGGGAGGTGTGAACTCGAAACCGCTCTCACGCAGGGTCACAGAAATGCTACAGGCTGCAAGAGAAAACCTGAGCAGATGTTTCTCATTCTCTAGCTGAGACGATCCACGGAATTGTGCGGTGAGCGACTGGCACCCGGGGTGGGGGCAAAAAGGCCTGAGGGGCTGTGCTCACTGGAGCTTAGAAAAATGAGGGGGAGGGAGGGCTACCTCATCCAAATAGAGCCGAGGTTTCCTACAGGTTGGGGGGGGGGGGGTGGGGGTTCTCGGACCAGAGGGCACAGCCTCAGGATCGAGGGTTGCCCTTTTGGAACGGAAACGTTTTCTTTCGCCAATCAATTTTGCTGGACTTTCTAGACAATAGTTGCAGGAGTAGGCCATTCGGCCCCTCGAGCCAGCACCGCCATTCACCGTGATCACCGCTGATCATCCACAATCAGTACCCCCGTTCCTGCCCTCTCCCCGTATCCCCTGACTCCGCTCCCTTTCAGAGAAAACAAATTTGTTATGGAAACAGAAATGAAGGGTCTGTGTGTGATAGAATGGTTCCGCAAGGTTGTTGCAGCCGTGGCTGTTAACGGGGACGAGCTCCCCACTACCTGTTCACTGATCCCAACGGCCTGCGCCTCAAACAGCCTCTGACAACCCAGTCCAGCTCCCGGCCTTCACGTGAGGCTCAGCTACTAAACCGGGCGGAACCGTTTCCCCTGACGGGAGAAGGGGGCAAAGACGGGTCACTGGCGCCTCAAAACCAGTCGCTCCGGGCGGACGGGGCTCGTCAGGCCGCGGTCGGCAGCTCACCCGGGAGAAGGAAAACTCTGATCTCAAACCTCCGCTGTACCCGCTCGCGGGGGAGGCTCCGGGAGTGAACCCCGAGGGGAGGGAAAATCCGGAGCTGGAGTCCCTGAGGCAGTCCGACGTCGAGTTCGACGCCGACCGGCGACTCCTGGTGCCGAACCGTATCGGTCTCTGCCGTTCCTCTGGGTTCGTCGTCTGCGCGGAGAGGGGGAGCCTGTTACCCGGGGAACAGCTCGATCTCTGTATCGTACTGCCCTGGGTTGTGTATCGAGACAGCTGGTGTCCATAGATGACGCCTCACCTCACCGTGCGGTAGAGAGAGACGGAGGCCCCCCCCACTGTTACCCTGGACACCAGTGGCGTGACAGACAGTGACCTGACATCAATCGTCTCCCCACCCCAGAACAGACCCCTCTCTGGAACTACCAGCTGGAGGGCACCTTCCTGACTGTGAGGGGAGGGAGGGACAGGGGCTTCCCAGACATTCGGTGGCAATCCTGGGGGATCGCGTTATCCGAAGCTCCCTGCCGGTGCACCCAGAGGGTCCGCAGTGGTTCACCGCCACTGCGAGGGCCGCGCCTTCGACAGCACCACGCCCTCAACCCAGAACGGAGGCAGAAGTGACCCCCCCCCCGGGGGGGGTGCGAAACTACCCTCGCCAAAGGCTCTACGCCAGCATTAAAAGATAGCCCCGACGATCTGTCCTGGGGCTCGGCTACGAGTACCGTTGCGTCTGAGGAAATGGCATCACGCTCTGCAGTATTCAGCCAATTCTTTTTTTTAAAAAAAGAACTTATTTCTGGATTTGGAAAGCAGCAGAGATCGTCCGTCCTCCAACAGGTTTTCCTGCAGGTGCATCTACCCGAGCTCCCGGGGTTTCAGATCCGCTGCTGGATTCCTTCCGGCCGATTCCGAAGTGTTCCCTTTGCCCCACCGCGGGGCGGGGGGGTCGGTTTTCCTTCGAGCCGAAAAGCAGGGCCTGGGAAGCCGGGAGACCCAACCGCGACCTGCAGCCATCACTCGTCCTCGCCCCAGACCGCAAGGGGGAGCGAGGATGGGCCGGGACAGCCGACTGAGGACCCGCCAACAGGGGAGAGAGAGGGGGGGAGAAGAGTCACCGTATTTGACCCGAGGGATCCACGCTCCTGGGAAAACGCACAAATCAGTGGCGTATTCTGCCCCTTCAACTCTTTTCTTTTTTTATATATATAAACCCCCCCCACACACACACAAACACACACACACTCACTCACTCACTCAGAGTTCCGTTCGACCTGGCTTTGCTTTGTGGTAGGACGAGGTTTAGTTAACGCGCAGAAGGTGTGAAAGAGAGAATGGAAAGCGTTGTCGCCCCGACTCTTGCTCAGCGACACCTCAGAGTTCTGCAGAAACTTGCGACTCTTTGTGAACCCGAATACCGCCTGCGACAAGGCGCGATTTAAAAAAAATAATAATCAGGAAACTGAACGGCGGGGCAAGACGCCCGGAGACCAGTCCGCCTCCGTTTGGTCCCGACTCTAGACTGAAGCGACCTCTTGAAGGCAAGAGGTCAGGTTCGGGATTGTCTCCTTCAGGAGAGGGGAAACCAGAGGGTCAGAGGTGGAGAGGGTGAGCACTTTCAAATTCCGGGGGGGGGGGGGGGTGGTGACCATTTCAGAGGGTCTGTCCTGGACTGAGCAATGGCGGAGAAAGCACGGCGGTGCCGCTAATTCCTCGGCACTCTGGCAAGATTCGGCACGATGTTTAAGACTCTGACAAACTTCCAGAGATGTGCAGCGGAGAGTGCGTTGACTGGCTGCGTCGCAGCCCGGTATGGGAAATCCTACAAAAGATGGTGGATTAGGCCCAGTCCGCCACAGTTAAAGACCCCCACCCCCCCCCATCCGTCGAGCACATCGACATGAGACGTTGCCATAGGAAACGGGTCATCAGACCATGCTCGCTTCTCCCTTCTGACATCAGGAAGGAGGTACAGGAGCCTCAGGACCCACACCACCAGGTTCAGGGACAGATATCACCCCTCAACCATCAGGAAGGAGGCACAGGAGCCTCAGGACTCACACCACCAGGTTCAGGGACAGTTATCACCCCTCAACCATCAGGAAGGAGGTACAGGAGCCTCAGGACCCACACCACCAGGTTCAGGGACAGATATCACCCCTCAACCATCAGGAAGGAGGCACAGGAGCCTCAGGACCCACACCACCAGGTTCAGGGACAGTTATCACCCCTCAACCATCAGGAAGGAGGCACAGGAGCCTCAGGACTCACACCACCAGGTTCAGGGACAGTTATCACCCCTCAACCATCAGGAAGGAGGTACAGGAGCCTCAGGACCCACACCACCAGGTTCAGGGACAGATATCACCCCTCAACCATCAGGAAGGAGGCACAGGAGCCTCAGGACCCACACCACCAGGTTCAGGAACAGTTATCACCCCTCAACCATCAGGAAGGAGGTACAGGAGCCTCAGGACCCACACCACCAGGTTCAGGGACAGTTATTACCCCCTCAACCATCAGGAAGGAGGTACAGGAGCCTCAGGACCCACACCACCAGGTTCAGGAACAGTTATTACCCCCTCAACCATCAGGAAGGAGGTACAGGAGCCTCAGGACCCACACCACCAGGTTCAGGGACAGTTATTACCCCCTCAACCATCAGGAAGGAGGTACAGGAGCCTCAGGACCCACACCACCAGGTTCAGGAACAGTTATTACCCCTCAACTGTCAGGCTCTTGAACAAAAGGGGATAACTTCACTCGCTTGCTCATCCACTGAGGTGTCCCCACAACCAATGATCTCACTTTGCCTCACGTTCTTAGTGCTATTTATTGACATTTGCATTTGCGCAGTCTGTCGACTTCCGCGCTCGGGCCGATCTTTCATGGATCCCCTTTCACGGTTACTATTCATTAGATTTGCTGATTACGCCCGCAGGAAATCGAGCAGGGTTGTATAAGGTGATACAGACCCACTCTGGTAAATAAAGTTTACTTTGAACTCTCGACGTAGGAGGGCAGGTCGAGCACCCCCGTCATCAGAAACTCTTGTGGCCAGAACTGTTGCTTCGGGATTCCGGAGTGCTTGCACCTACGCGATCTACAAATTTCACTTGCGTTACACGCGTAGCTCACGCATATACCCCCAGGGTAGTTTTAGAATACTGCCCACGGCCGCACAGGTGGACGGTCTGCGGCGTCCAATCAGATGGCTGCCTTCTGCGCTTTGGTTGGACGCCCAAGATGGGCGGCGTTTCATTGAGTCTGTTACGGTTATTATTCTATAGAGTTGCTGAGTACGCCCGCAGGAAAATGTATCTCAGGGTCGTATATGGTGACGTAAGTGTACTTTGATAATAAATTCACTGTTGATTGGCATTCCCGGCTTCCCGGTTGTACTGGTACGCAGTCTTCGTCTCACAGTTGTCCCTCACACATAGGCGTGCACTGATCCAGCCTGTTCAGATTTTCCATTGGCGACGATCTTGGCAAACCCGGTGGATTTTCTCAGCTGCTTCGAGATCAGCAGGAGCTTTGTCACCACCAGTCTCCTTTTTTTTAAAAAAAAAAAATTTAGTGCCCTGCCTCGGCTCAAATTCCTGCAAACAGCCTGCCGAATACTCGGGGTTGCCTTCGATGCTCGGCTTGCCCTGACAGATCTTCGCTCGTCCCACGACGAAGCGGAAAAGGTTTGCCCCGCTGCTGCCGGATCCACTCTTCCGACACACGGTCGAGATCTTCGTCTTACTGCTCCCGTTTTGCCGTTCGTCGCATTATAATGTGGGGCCACTTCTCAGAACTGGCTGTGGTGCTCATTGCCGGGGAGCTTTTCATTTGTGACGTCACGTCGGCGCTCAAAAATTAATCGCTGGGTTTTGGGATTTCAGATAACGGGTGCTCTGGCTGAATTTTCCTGCCGAGGTAATGTGTAACGACTGGGAACGTGACTCTTCACTTGGCTTGTCTAAGGCAGAAATAAATTGCAACATGCCAAAAATTAACAAGCGTACCACAAGGCAGCCAGCTGAGTGCGACTTTAAAGCAAGCACAGAGCACTGCAGGCCCTTCGCCCACAGCCTTTGCAAAGATCAATCTAACCTTTCTCTCCCACGCAGACCTCCATTACAGCACACAGAGAGGAGGTGCAGCGGCTAACCGACTGGTGCAGAGCCAACAACCTGTCTCTGAATGTGAACAAAACAAAAGAGATGGTTGTTGACTTCAGGAGGGCACGGAGTGACCACTCCCCGCTGAACATCGACGGGTCCCCGGTAGAGATGGTTAAGAGCACCAAATTTCTTGGTGTTCACCTGGCAGAGGATCTCACCTGGTCCCTCAACACCAGCTCCGCAGCGTCTCTACTTTCTGCGAAGGCTGAGGAAAGTCCATCTCCCACCCCCCCATCCTCATCACATTCTACAGGGGTTGTATTGAGAGCATCCTGAGCAGCTGCATCACTGCCTGGTTCAGGAATCGCACCGTCTCGGATCGCAAGACCCTGCAGCGGATAGTGAGGTCAGCTGAGAAGATCATTGGGGTCTCTCTTCCCGCCATCACGGACATTTACACCACACGTTGCATCCGCAAAGCAAACAGCATTATGAAGGACCCCGCGCACCCCTCATACAAACTCTTCTCCCTCCTGCTGTCTGGGAAAAGGCTCCAAAGCATTCGGGCTCTCACGACCGGACTGTGTAACAGTTTCTTCCCCCAAGCCATCAGACTCCTCAATACCCAGAGCCTGGACTGACACCTTACTGCCCTATTGTCCTGTTTATTATTTATTGTAATGCCTGCACTGTTTTGTGCACTTTATGCAGTCCTGGGTAGGTCTGTAGTCTAGTGTAGCTTTCTCTGTGTTGTTTTTATGTAGTTCAGTCTAGTTTTTTGTACTGTGTCGTGTAATACCATGGTCCTGAAAAACGTTGTCTCATTTTTAATGGTGGAAATAACAATAAAAAGTGACTTGACTTGACTTGACATTTGTATATCATCCATGTTGCTATCATGGAGAGCCTCATGGAAATCCAGATGGCACAAGAGCAGAATTGGGCCGACCAGCCCTTCGAATTTGCTCCGTTATTCCTTCATGGCTGATCCCGGATCCCACTCACCCCCACAGACCCGCCTTCTCGCCATACCCTGACCGATCGGGAAACGGTCAACTTCCGCCTTAAATACACCCACGGACTCGGCCCCCACCGCCGTCCGTGGCAGAGCCTTCCACAGATTCACTGCTCTCCGGCTATATAGAAGAAATTCCTCCTCACCTCTGTTCTCAAGGGGTCGCCTCTCAATTTTGAGGCGGATACCTCCCCCACCAGAGGGAACACCCTCTCCACGTCCACCCTTTCAACATTCGGTCGGTTTCAGTGAGATCTCCACGCGTTCGTCTAAATTCCAGCGAGCACAGGCCCAAAGCCGCCGAACGCTCCTCGCGTGTTAACCCCTTCGTTCCCGGGATCATCCCCGCGAACCTCCTACAGGACTCTCCCCAATGACGACACACCCCGTCTGAGAAACGGGGCCCCAGAACTGTTGACAATACTCCCAAGCGGGGCCTGCTTTGTAAGGCCTCGGCATTCCCTCCTCGCTTTTACACCCTACTCCCCTCAAAATAAACGTCAACATTGCACTGGCCTTCACCGCGGACCCCACCTGTAAATGAGCCTTTTGGGGGGGGGGGGGGGTCTGGCGAGAGTACGCTGCCGTTGTCGCTCGTCCCGCGGTTGGGTCGGGGTTAAATCGGGGCTGTGGGGCTCAAAAGGCCAGAAGGGCCTGCTGTGTGCACAGTAATGTTACACAAATGAATATATTCAGTGATCTATATACGGTCGGCCCTCCTTATCCGCGAGTTCTGCACGCGCGGATTCAACCGACCGCGAATCGCGAAAACCCGTTAGTGCTCTCTCCAGCACTCGTTGTTCGAGCATGTACAGACTCTATTTTCTTGTCATTATTCCCTAAACAATACAGTATGACAACTATTTACATAGCATTTACATTGTATTAGGTATTATAAGTAATCTAGAGATGATCTAAAGTATACGGGAGGATGTGCGTGGGTTATCGTGGATCGGGATCGAAAAAAATCGGAAGTTCTCTTACTAAGTAAGTCGGAACAGGTACATCCGGTATTATTTAGCGTCAGTTAGTCAAACGTTTGTCTTAGTATATAGTATATATTTTACCTTTCTATGCATATAAAACACTTAAGAACATATGTTTCAGTTCCCGAGTTCGATCCAGTGACAGATCGCTCCCGAGTTCGCTCTCCACCGTGCCGGGTTGATGTGGAGGATCAAAAACCCAAAACCCCAAAACCCAATAATTAAACCACTGCGTTATTTAGTAATAATTGTAGCTTTCATCGGGGCAGGGCCTTTCTCACTTTATCCTTTAAAATTGTTCCGATTGTTGACCGACTGTAGCCTAACGCTTTTCCAATGACCGATGGTGTTTCGCCTCTTTCCGATCGCTTTATTATTTCCACTTTATTTTCAATCGCAATCGTGATTATTTTCTTGAACAGAAACACTGCGGATTCAGAGCTCCGCCGCCGGGTCCTAATGTCCACCGCACTGAGACAGGTTAAATAAGGTCCGGGGTTCCGCTGGGTCCTAATGTCCACCGCACTGAGACAGGTTAAATAAGGTCCGGGGTTCCGCTGGGTCCTAATGTCCACCGCACTGTGACAGGTTAAATAAGGTCCGGGGTTCCACTGGGTCCTAATGTCCACCGCACTGTGACAGGTTAAATAAGGTCCGGGGTTCCACTGGGTCCTAATGTCTACCGCACTGAGACAGGTTAAATAAGGTCTGGGGTTCCGCCGGGTCCTAATGTCCACCGCACTGAGACAGGTTAAATAAGGTCCGGGGTTCCGCCGGGTCCTAATGTCCACCGCACTGAGACAGGTCAATTAGGGTCCGGGGTTCCGCTGGGTCCTAAGATCCACCACATTGAGACAGGTTAAATAAGGTCTGGGGTTCCGCCGGGTCCTAATGTCCACCGCACTGAGACAGGTTAAATAAGGTCTGGGGTTCCGCCGGGTCCTAATGTCCACCGCACTGAGACAGGTTAAATAAGGTCCGGGGTTCCGCCGGGTCCTAATGTCCACCGCACTGAGACAGGTCAATTAAGGTCCGGGGTTCCGCTGGGTCCTAATGTCCACCGCACTGCGACAGGTTAAATAAGGGACTTGAGCATTCGCGTTTTTTGGTATCCGCGGGGGGTCCCGGAACCAATCCCCCCGCGGATAAGGAGGGCCGACTGTATTTCTTGATGTCTTTGCACTAAATAGCCAAAACGTGGCAAATCTGAGGAATTCATTGCGACAGACCGCTGTGAAAGTGGTGTGAAAAGAGAGCGGATGTGGGGAGGATGCTTCCAGTAGCGGGGGGGGGGAGGGGGAGCCCAGGAAGCAGAGGGCACGGCCTCAGAACAGAGGGACGCCCGTTTAGAACAGGGACAAGTGGAGGATTTCCTTCGCCGGGGCGGGGCGGTGAATTTGTGGAATTCGTTGATACGGGAGGGCTGCGGAGGCCAAGCCGTGGGGTACACTGAAGGCAGAGCTTGACAGGTCCTCGATTCGCCGGGGCGTGTAGGTTTTACCGGGATGTAGATCGGTTGCGGATAGGGGCCGGGGAACTGCAGATGGAGCTCAACCCAGGCAAGTGTCAGGCGTTTGCACCTCGGTGGGGCAGAGGGTCAGGGAGACAGGGCAAGCTCCTCAACAGTGCTGCTGAGCAGAGAGATCTTGGGATCCAAGTTCATAGCTCCTCGAAAGTGGCTACGCAGGTCGGTAAAGCGGGGTGGAAGGGGGGGGGGGGTTAGAAATGCTTTTTGCTTTGATGAGTCGAGGAATCGAGTTCAAAAGTCTAGAGGCTATGTTGCAACTTTATATATATTTTTAAAAAATCTGGTTAGGCCACGTCTGGAGCGCAGGCCGTGTCGTACGTCGCGGGATCTGGAGAGGGTGCAGAAGAGGTTTGCCAGTTTGACCACGAGAGGCTGGATAAATTTGGGTTGTTTTCTCTGGACCGTCGGAGGCTGAGGTTTATAAGAATTATGAGAGGCCTAGACAGAGTGGACAGGGAGTATCTGCTTCCCAGGGCTGTAATGTCTAACACCAGGGGGTGAGGGGAGACCTGATCGAGGTTTATAAGAATTATGAGAGGCCTAGACAGAGTGGACAGGGAGTATCTGCTTCCCAGGGCTGTAATGTCTAACACCAGGGGGTGAGGGGAGACCTGATCGAGGTTTGGAAGATTATGAGAGGCCTAGACAGAGTGGACAGGGAGTATCTGCTTCCCAGGGCTGTAATGTCTAACACCAGGGGGTGAGGGGAGACCTGATCGAGGTTTGGAAGATTATGAGAGGCCTAGACAGAGTGGACGGGGAGTATCTGCTTCCCAGGGCTGTAATGTCTAACACCAGGGGGTGAGGGGAGACCTGATCGAGGTTTGGAAGATTATGAGAGGCCTAGACAGAGTGGCCAGGGAGTATCTCTTCCCCAGGGCTGCAATGTCTAACACCAGGGGGTGAGGGGAGACCTGATCGAGGTTTGGAAGATTATGAGAGGCCTAGACAGAGTGGATGGGGAGTATCTCTTCCCCAGGGTTGAAATGTCTAACACCAGGGGGTGAGGGGAGATCTGATCGAGGTTTATCGAACTATGAGAGGCAGAGTGGACGGGGAGTATCTCTTCCCCAGGGCTGTAATGTCTAACACCAGGGGGTGAGGGGAGATCTGATCGAGGTTTGGAAGATTATGAGATGCCTAGACAGAGTGGACAGGGAGTATCTGCTTCCCAGGGCTGTAATGTCTAACACCAGGGGGTGAGGGGAGACCTGATCGAGGTTTGGAAGATTATGAGAGGCCTAGACAGAGTGGACAGGGAGTATCTCTTCCCCAGGGCTGTAATGTCTAACACCAGGGGGTGAGGGGAGACCTGATCGAGGTTTGGAAGATTATGAGAGGCCTAGACAGAGTGGACGGGGAGTATCTGCTTCCCAGGGCTGTAACGTCTAACACCAGGGGGTGAGGGGAGACCTGATCGAGGTTTGGAAGATTATGAGAGGCCTAGACAGAGTGGATGGGGAGTATCTCTTCCCCAGGGTTGAAATGTCTAACACCAGGGGGTGAGGGGAGACCTGATCGAGGTTTATCGAACTATGAGAGGCAGAGTGGACGGGGAGTATCTCTTCCCCAGGGCTGTAATGTCTAACACCAGGGGGTGAGGGGAGATCTGATCGAGGTTTGGAAGATTATGAGATGCCTAGACAGAGTGGACAGGGAGTATCTGCTTCCCAGGGCTGTAATGTCTAACACCAGGGGGTGAGGGGAGACCTGATCGAGGTTTGGAAGATTATGAGAGGCCTAGACAGAGTGGACGGGGAGTATCTCTTCCCCAGGGTTGAAATGTCCAACACCAGGGGGTGAGGGGAGATCTGATCGAGGTTTATAAGAATTATGAGAGGCCTAGACAGAGTGGACAGGGAGTATCTCTTCCCCAGGGCTGTAATGTCTAACACCAGGGGGTGAGGGGAGACCTGATCGAGGTTTATAAGAATTATGAGAGGCCTAGACAGAGTGGACAGGGAGTATCTCTTCCCCAGGGCTGTAATGTCTAACACCAGGGGGTGAGGGGAGACCTGATCGAGGTTTGGAAGATTATAAGAGGCCTAGACAGAGTGGACAGGGAGTATCTCTTCCCCAGGGTTGAAATGTCTAACACCAGGGGGTGAGGGGAGACCTGATCGAGGTTTATAAGAATTATGAGAGGCCTAGACAGAGTGGACAAGGAGTATCTGCTTCCCAGGGCTGTAATGTCTAACACCAGGGGGTGAGGGGAGACCTGATCGAGGTTTGGAAGATTATGAGAGGCCTAGACAGAGTGGACGGGGAGTATCTGCTTCCCAGGGCTGTAATGTCTAACACCAGGGGGTGAGGGGAGACCTGATCGAGGTTTGGAAGATTATGAGAGGCCTAGACAGAGTGGACGGGGAGTATCTGCTTCCCAGGGCTGTAATGTCTAACACCAGGGGGTGAGGGGAGACCTGATCGAGGTTTGGAAGATTATGAGAGGCCTAGACAGAGTGGACAGGGAGTATCTGCTTCCCAGGGCTGTAATGTCTAACACCAGGGGGTGAGGGGAGACCTGATCGAGGTTTGGAAGATTATGAGAGGCCTAGACAGAGTGGACAGGGAGTATCTCTTCCCCAGGGCTGTAATGTCTAACACCAGGGGGTGAGGGGAGACCTGATCGAGGTTTGGAAGATTATGAGAGGCCTAGACAGAGTGGACAGGGAGTATCTCTTCCCCAGGGCTGTAATGTCTAACACCAGGGGGTGAGCGGAGACCTGATCGAGGTTTGGAAGATTATGAGAGGCCTAGACAGAGTGGACAGGGAGTATCTGCTTCCCAGGGCTGTAATGTCTAACACCAGGGGGTGAGGGGAGACCTGATCGAGGTTTATCGGACTATGAGAGGCAGAGTGGACGGGGAGTATCTCTTCCCCAGGGCTGTAATGTCTAACACCAGGGGGTGAGGGGAGATCTGATCGAGGTTTATCGGACTATGAGAAGCAGAGTGGACGGGGAGTATCTGTTTCCCAGGGTTGAAATGTCTAACACCAGGGGGTGAGGGGAGATCTGATCGAGGTTTATCGGACTATGAGAGGCAGAGTGGACGGGGAGTATCTCTTCCCCAGGGTTGAAATGTCTAACACCAGAGGGTGAGGGGAGATCTGATCGAGGCTTATCGGACTACGAGAGGCAGGGATAGAGCGGACGGGGAGTATCTGTTTCCCAGGGCTGTAATGTCTAACACCAGGGGGTGAGGGGAGACCTGATGGAGGTTTATTGGACTATGAGAGGCAGAGTGGACGGGGAGTATCTCTTCCCCAGGGTTGAAATGTCTAACACCAGGGGGTGAGGGGAGATCTGATCGAGGTTTATCGGACTATGAGAGGCAGAGTGGACAGGGAGTATCTCTTCCCCAGGGTTGAAAAGTCTAACACCAGGGGGTGAGGGGAGATCTGATCGAGGTTTATCGGACTACGAGAGGCAGGGATAGAGTGGACGGGGAGTATCTGTTTCCCAGGGTTGAAATGTCTAACACCAGGGGGTGAGGGGAGATCTGATCGAGGTTTATCGGACTATGAGAGGCAGAGTGGACGGGGAGTATCTCTTCCCCAGGGTTGAAATGTCTAACACCAGGGGGTGAGGGGAGATCTGATCGAGGCTTATCGGACTACGAGAGGCAGGGATAGAGCGGACGGGGAGTATCTGTTTCCCAGGGCTGTAATGTCTAACACCAGGGGGTGAGGGGAGACCTGATGGAGGTTTATCGGACTATGAGAGGCAGAGTGGACAGGGAGTATCTGCTTCCCAGGGCTGTAATGTCTAACACCAGGGGGTGAGGGGAGATCTGATCGAGGTTTATCGGACTATGAGAGGCAGAGTGGACGGGGAGTATCTCTTCCCCAGGGTTGAAAAGTCTAGCACCGGGGGGTGAGGGGAGATCTGATCGAGGTTTATCAGACTACGAGAGGCAGGGATAGAGCGGACAGGGATATCTGTTTGCCAGGGTTGAAAAGTCTAACACCAGGGGGTGAGGGGAGATCTGATCGAGGTTTATCGGACTACGAGAGGCAGGGATAGAGTGGACAGGGAGTATCTCTTCCCCAGGGTTGAAAAGTCTAGCACCGGTGGGCGTGCATTGAAGGCCGGGGGGGGGGGGGGGGTGGGGGGCATGAGGGGCAAGTTTCTTTTCCTCAGAGGGTCGTGGAGGCCCGGAATGCGCTGCTGGGTCCGGTGGTAGTGGCAAATACGTTAGAGAAGATAGACTCACGGGTGTGAGGAGGACGGAGGGATGTGGGTATGGTGTAAGGGAGGAGGGATGAGTGCCCGGGTGTTTTTAATTTGCTTTCCAGCTGGCTCGGCACAACACCGTGGGCCCAACGGCCTGCTCCTGTGCTCCACTCTTCGGTGTTCTACGAAGGCAAGGAAAACGCAGAACCCTGGGGGAGCTCAGGAGGCCAGGCAGCGTCTGCGGAGGGGGGCGGGGGAACGAACGACCGGCGTCACAGGCCGAGACCCACCACCCCAAGACCATCACCTTTCCAGCCGAATTTAATACCACCCTCCTCCCAGGCCAGACGGCCCCAGTCGCTCAGTATAGGTGGGTTTTGCAAATGAGCGGTTTATCATTCGGACTCCTCCCCCTACCCCCAAACGAGGCAAAAATTGCCCACCTTGCAGGGACATCATTTCGGTGTGAACGGAGGGAAGCTGAAGGCAGCTCTTTTTTTTTTACCCATCCAGGGGAGGTGGCAAGAGGCAGATCTCATTAGGGACATCCGAGGGAGATAGGCAATAGATCGGAAATGGAGGGCGAGGTGGGAGGGAAGGGTCAGGTCGATGAGAGACTGGGTTGAAACGTCGGCACAGTCGCATTCGAATTTATTTATTTGCCCGCGCACGAATCACAAAAGGCCGGTCTGCAGGTGCAGCAGGCTGTCGAGAAGGCAAATGGGACGTTGGCCTTCATTGCCAGAGGGATTGAATTGAAGAGCAGGGAGGTCATGCAGCAACTGTATAGGGTACTGGTGAGGCCGCCCCTGGAGTACTGCGTGCAGTTCTGGTCTCCTCACTCGAGGAAGGATAGACCGGCTTTGGAGGCGGTGCAGAGGAGGTTCACCAGGTTGATTCCAGAGACGAGGGGGTCAGACTATGAGGAGAGATCGAGTCGCCTGGGACTGTACTCACTGGAATTCAGAAGAATGAGAGGGGATCTTATAGAAACATATAGAATTATGAAAGGGATAGATAAGACAGAGGCAGGAAAGTTGTTTCCACTGGTTGGTGAGGAGACTAGAACCAGGGAGCATAGCCTCAAGATTCGGGGGAGTAGATTTAGGACGGAGATGAGGAGGAACTGCTTTTCCCCGGAGGGAAACTTTTGACAACACTCCAACTGTGGCCTGACCTGGAGTCTTTAAAAGCCCCAGCATTACCTCCTTGTTTTTTTTTATATATTCTATTCCCCTTGAAATAAATGCCAACATTACATTTGCCTTCTTTACCACAGACTCGACCTGTGAGTCTAAACTTCCGGGAGTCTTGCACGAGGGTCCCTCTGCACCTCCGATGTCAGAACCTTCTCCCCGTTTAGGTTAACAGTCCGCGCTATTGTTCCTCTTACCGAAACACATCGCCGTGCATCTCCCAGCGCTGTATCCCATCTGCCACCTTCTTGCCCCCACTTCCAATCTAAGACCCGCTACAATCACATCGCTTCCTCAGCACTATCTACCCCTCCACCGATTTCCGTTAAACACTGCCTCAAAGCTATCGATTCTATCATCTAAATCACCGGCCATTTTCCCCAGAGGGTGGGGCGAATCGGTGGGATTCTCTGCCCAGTGAAGCAGTGGAGGCTGCCTCAGGAAATATATTTAAGACAAGGTCGGATAGATTTTTGCACGGTAGGGGGATTAAGGGTTGTGGGGAAAAGGCAGGTAGGTGGAGATGAGTCCGTGGTCAGATCAGCCGTGATCGTAACGGCCGGTAGGTGGATAGGTCACCGTAAACCGTGCGGTTAAAATGCATCAGTCGGGGGCGGGGGTGTTGCTCGAAGGGCCTGTGCCCCATCGTCCGCCTGCGCTTTAATCTGACGCGCTTTCGCGACGCCGCTGGAATGAATCGACCTGCGTGGGCAGTAGGCCGAGACACCGTACCCCGGCAGGTGCCACCATAGCAGGCCGACTTTCCGGCTCAAACCCGGAGGGTTTGCCCTTTGCCGCTGGGCTCCAAGGTCAGGAGGTATTTTTGCCTCTCGCGGCCGAACGGCTGCATGGCATCCGCTTCTGGGAGACTCCCCCCCCCCCGTTCTCCGAGGATCGCGGCCTGGACGCAGCGCAGGGTGTTTGTCACGTCTTGCTGACGTCAGAATGCTAAACGGGTTGTGGATTACAGCAGGAATGGAGACAGGCTAACCCCTATTGACATCGATGGATCTGGGGTTGAGAGGGTGAACAGCTTCAAGTTCCTCGGCATCCACATCACCGAGGATCTCACGTGGTCCGTACACACCGGCCGTGCGGTGAGAAAGGCACAACAGTGTCTCTTTCACCTCAGACGGTTGAGGAAGTTTGGTGTGGGGCCCCCCAAATCCTCAGGACTTTCTACAGGGGCACAACTGAGAGCATCCTGACTGGCTGCATCACGGCCCGGTACGGGAACTGTACCTCCCTCAATCGCAGGACTCTGCAGAGAGTGGTGCGGACAGCCCAGCCCATCTGTAGATGTGAACTTCCCACTATTCAGGACATTTACAGAGACGGGTGTGTAAAAATGGGCCCGAAGGATCACTGGGGACCCGAGTCACTCCAAACACAAACTGTTCCAGCCGCTACCGTCCGGGAAACGGTCCCGCAGCATAAAAGCCAGGATCGACAGGCTCCGGGACAGCTTCTCCCACCAGGCCGTCGGACTGATTAACTCACGGGGCTGAAACAACTGTATTTCTATGCTGTATTGACTGTCCTGTTGTACATAAAATGTATTATAAATCACTATAAATTGCACATTCAGACAGAGACGTTACATATAAGATTTTTACTTCTCATGCACGTGAAGGAGGTAAGAGAGAAAGTCATTTCAATAACTCACAGGGAAACCACAGGAGTCCGAATTATGACTCCAACTCATGCGCCCACTCATCACCTTTTAGTGTCATGACATAGCAAATTACGTAAAGAAAAAATCAAAGCATGCTCAGTCGAACAACATCTCTGCAAGAGCACTGAACTGACATTAAATACTCAAGAGGCTGGTGAGCTCTGGAGGGGCTGAGATGGGTGCTCGCCAGAGCCGGTTTAATCGCGATACGGCACAGAACAGGTCCCACTGTCCCTTCACCTCCCCCCCGCTAGCCCGCAAGAAACATCCGCCAAGCACAATCGCGGTCAGAAGACCTCGACCGCAGGGGGGGCAGACGGGAATGCCGCGTGAGATGACTCGTAGGTCGGGTGGGCCGGGTGAGGAAGGCGAACGCTGGCGGTCGCTTGGAGAGGACTGGACGATAAGATCGAGACTGTAATGCCGAGGCTTCGCGAGGCGCTGGCGAGCGGTTTATCGAAGAAAGGACATGCTGACATTGGAGCGGGTTCAAAGGATGTTTACAGAGAGAGAAAACACAAAGGGCTTATTATCCGAGGAGCGTTTGATGGCCCTGGGCCTGTACTCGCTGGAATTTATAGAGGAATGAGGTGGGGGGCGGGGGAGAGATCTCATTGAAATCTATCCAGTGTCGAAAGGATGTTCCCTATAATGGGGCAGTTGAGGACCAGAGGGTGGTGAATCTGCGGATACGTGTTGCCGGGAGCCCTTCGAGCCCCGGCAACCCCCGATTCGACCCTAGCCCCATCACGGGATGATTTACAACCACCAATTAACCCAGCGACCGCTGGTGCTGTGAGGCCTTTCTGCCCTTCGTGTCCATTCTAGCCCAATCTAACGTCCAACGCTGGGTCTATGTGCGCACGCACGCGCACGCACGCGCGCGCGCGCGCACGCACGCACGCACGCACGCACGCACGCACACACACACACACACACACACACACACACACACACACACACACACACACACACACACCAAAATTTTATCTTATCTGTCGAGATACAGCGTGCAGCAAGCCCGCCCGGCCAGCAAGCCCCCGATTTAACCCTTGCAGGACGATTTACAATGATCAGTCAGCCTACCGACCGGTAGGTCTTCGGACCGTGGGGAGGGGGGATCCCCCGCACGGTCACTGGGAGAGCGTGCAGACTCCTTACAGACAGCGGCGGGAATCGAACCCGGGTCGCTGGTAGCATAACGCTGGTCACTGCGTTACCGGGGGGTGGGGGGACTCTCTACGTTACGTGTCACCAGCCCTATCTCTCAGGGGGGGAGGGGTGGGTGGCTCTCTGGGAACGACCACAAGACCAGGCGACGTAGGAGTAGAATTCGGCCATTTGGCCCATCGAGACAAGTGAGAGAATTGGCTTTAATCGGGAGAGACTTCCACGTGGCGGGCAACGTCGTCGGTGTGGCCAAGCGCCCCTTGTGTACAAATAGGAACGTTATCCGTACTGTTACAGAAGTTCCAGTTTAACCGCCATTGAACCCAACACAGCATTTTTTCCGGGGGGGGTGGCAAGGTACAAATCACAAAGCCAACAGTCACGCCCAGCACACAAAACCCACGTAATGGTCAGAGCACGATTGCGCGGTTTAAGATACATCTCCACCATTGGAGGTGCTCCTTCCCCACCACCCCGCCCCCCGCGACCACTTTGCCAAACGCGATCACGGTCCAAGACCTCGGCTGCCCACGTCGTACGACGCGGCGCGGAGGGACGACAAGATGCTGCGAGACCACCGGCCGGTGAGTAAGGCAAGTGCAACGTTGGCGTTTGTTTCAAGAGGACGAGGATGTCCTCACGGAGACAATTTACAGAGGCCAATTAGCCTACCAATCGACACGTCTCTGAACCGGGGACGGAAACCGGAGCACCTGTAGGAAACCTCTTACAGGCAGCGTTTGGAATCGAACCCGGGTCGCCTGTACTGTAAACCGTTGTGCTAACCACTACGCTACCATGCGGAGGGAGTCCAACCCAGGTCGCCTGTACTGTAAACCGTTGTGCTAACCACTACGCTACCGTGCGGAGGGAGTCCAACCCGGGTCGCCTGTACTGTAAACCGTTGTGCTAACCACTACGCTACCGTGCGGAGGGAGTGGAACCCGGGTCGCCTGTACCGTAAAGCGCTGGGCTAACCACTACGCTACCGTGCGGAGGGAGTCCAACCCAGGTCGCCTGTACTGTAAACCGTTGTGCTAACCACTACGCTACCGTGCGGAGGGAGTCCAACCCGGGTCGCCTGTACTGTAAACCGTTGTGCTAACCACTACGCTACCGTGCGGAGGGAGTGGAACCCGGGTCGCCTGTACTGTAAACCGTTGTGCTAACCACTACGCTACCGTGCGGAGGGAGTGGAACCCGGGTCGCCTGTACCGTAAAGCGCTGTGCTAACCACTACGCTACCGTGCGGAGGGAGTGGAACCCGGGTCGCCTGTACCGTAAAGCGCTGTGCTAACCACTACGCTACCGTGCGGAGGGAGTGGAACCCGGGTCACCTGTACCGTAAACCGTTGTGCTAACCACTACGCTACCGTGCGGAGGGAGTCCAACCCAGGTCGCCTGTACCGTAAACCGTTGTGCTAACCACTACGCTACCGTGCGGAGGGAGTGGAACCCTGGTCGCCTGTACTGTAAACCGTTGTGCTAACCACTACGCTACCGTGCGGAGGGAGTGGAAACCGGGTCGCCTGTACTGTAAACCGTTGTGCTAACCACTACGCTACCGTGCGGAGGGAGTGGAACCCGGGTCGCCTGTACCGTAAAGCGCTGGGCCAACCACTACACTACCGTGCAGAGGGAGTCGAACCCGGTTCACCTGTACCGTAAACCGTTGTGCTAACCACTACGCTACCGTGCGGAGGGAGTGGAACCCGGGTCGCCTGTACCGTAAAGCGCTGGGCCAACCACTACACTACCGTGCGGAGGGAGTCGAACCCGGTTCACCTGTACCGTAAACCGTTGTGCTAACCACTACGCTACCGTGTGGAGGGAGTGGAACCCGGGTCGCCTGTACCGTAAAGCGCTGGGCCAACCACTACGCTACCGTGCGGAGGGAGTGGAACCCGGGTCGCCTGTACCGTAAAGCGCTGGGCCAACCACTACGCTACCGTGCGGAGGGAGTGGAACCCGGGTCGCCTGTACCGTAAAGCGCTGGGCCAACCACTACGCTACCGTGCGGAGGGAGTGGAACCCGGGTCGCCTGTACCGTAAAGCGCTGGGCCAACCACTACGCTACCGTGCGGAGGGAGTGGAACCCGGGTCGCCTGTACCGTAAAGCGCTGGGCCAACCACTACGCTACCGTGCGGAGGGAGTGGAACCCGGGTCGCCTGTACCGTAAAGCGCTGGGCCAACCACTACGCTACCGTGCGGAGGGAGTGGAACCCGGGTCGCCTGTACCGTAAAGCGCTGGGCCAACCACTACGCTACCGTGCGGAGGGAGTGGAACCCGGGTCGCCTGTACCGTAAAGCGCTGGGCCAACCACTACGCTACCGTGCGGAGGGAGTGGAACCCGGGTCGCCTGTACCGTAAAGCGCTGGGCCAACCACTACGCTACCGTGCGGAGGGAGTGGAACCCGGGTCGCCTGTACCGTAAAGCGCTGGGCCAACCACTACGCTACCGTGCGGAGGGAGTGGAACCCGGGTCGCCTGTACCGTAAAGCGCTGGGCCAACCACTACGCTACCGTGCGGAGGGAGTGGAACCCGGGTCGCCTGTACCGTAAAGCGCTGGGCCAACCACTACGCTACCGTGCGGAGGGAGTGGAACCCGGGTCGCCTGTACCGTAAAGCGCTGGGCCAACCACTACGCTACCGTGCGGAGGGAGTGGAACCCGGGTCGCCTGTACCGTAAAGCGCTGGGCCAACCACTACGCTACCTTGCGGAGGGAGTGGAACCCGGGTCGCCTGTACCGTAAAGCGCTGGGCCAACCACTACGCTACCGTGCGGAGGGAGTGGAACCCGGGTCGCCTGTACCGTAAAGCGCTGGGCCAACCACTACACTACCGTGCGGAGGGAGTGGAACCCGGGTCGCCTGTACCGTAAAGCGGTGGGCCAACCACTACACTACCGTGCGGTGGGAGTCGAACCCGGGTCGCCTGTACCGTAAAGCGCTGGGCCAACCACTACACTACCGTGCGGAGGGAGTGGAACCCGGGTCGCCTGTACCGTAAAGCGCTGGGCCAACCACTACACTACCGTGCGGAGGGAGTGGAACCCGGGTCGCCTGTACCGTAAACCGTTGTGCTAACCACTACGCTACCGTGCGGAGGGAGTGGAACCCGGGTCGCCTGTACCGTAAAGCGGTGGGCCAACCACTACGCTACCGTGCGGAGGGAGTGGAACCCGGGTCGCCTGTACCGTAAAGCGCTGGGCCAACCACTACACTACCGCGCGGAGGGAGTGGAACCCGGGTCGCCTGTACCGTAAAGCGGTGGGCCAACCACTACACTATCGAGTGCCTCCCTTATTTCTTAAGACAGGGCAGTTTTTGACCTTGTTGGGAGGACTGTAGGCTACATAGCAACTGGAACCTCGACCACAAGCTCCAATTCCCGAAGAAGGGCCTCGGCCCGAAACGCCAACCTTCGCACGGACGCCGCTCGACCCGCTGAGTTCATTTACTCAGTTGCACCATATCACAAAGTCCTGTATCAGTTTCCTATACTCCTCCTCCTGTCCATTCCTGACACACCCCACTATGGCCGTGTCGTCAGCGAACTTCTGCACATGGCAGGACTCCGAGTTATATTGGAAGTCTGATGTGTACAGGGTGAACAGGACCGGAGAGAGTACGGTCCCCTGCGGCGCCCCTGTGCTGCTGAACACCGTGTCAGACCTACAGTCTCCCAACCGCACATACTGAGGTCTATCTGTCAAGTAGTCCACTATCCAATCCACCATGTGAGAGTCTACTCCCATCTCCGTTAGTTTGTGCCTTAAGATCTTGGGCTGGATGGTGTTAAAGGCATTAGAGAAGTCCAGGAATGTAATCCTCACAGCACCACTGACCCCATCTAAGTGAGAGAGGGATTTGTGCAGCAAATACATGATAGCATCCTCCACTCCTGAGTTAAGTATTGTATGTAATTAGTTTTGCTACAACAAGTGTATGGGACATTGGAAAAAATGTTGAATTTCCCCATGGGGATGAATAAAGTATCTATCTATCTATCTATCTATCTATCAAATTATACAACTCGGAAATTCTTCTTCTCCAGATAGCCAAAACACCCTCCCTGCACAAAAACCTGGAAAAGGCACATCGACTCTCAAATTCCACCCCCCCCCTTACACACACACACACACAAAAAAAAGGAACACAAGATACAAAAAAATCTATATACAAGATAGATAGATAGATAGATAGATACTTTATTCATCCCCATGGGGAAATTCAACTTTTTTCCAATGTCCCATACACTTGTTGTAGCAAAACTAATTACATACAATACTTAACTCAGTAAAAAATATGATATGCATCTAAATCACTATCTCAAAAAGCATTAATAATAGCTTTTAAAAAGTTCTTAAGTCCTGGCGGTAGAATTGTAAAGCCTAATGGCATTGGGGAGTATTGACCTCTTCATCCTGTCTGAGGAGCATTGCATCGATAGCAACCTGTCGCTGAAACTGCTTCTCTGTCTCTGGATGGTGCTATGTAGAGGATGTTCAGAGTTATTCATAATTGACCGTAGCCTACTCAGCGCCCTTCGCTCAGCTACCGATGTTAAACTCTCCAGTACTCTGCCCACGACAGAGCCCGCCTTCCTTACCAGCTTATTAAGACGTGAGGCGTCCCTCTTCTTAATGCTTCCTCCCCAACACGCCACCACAAAGAAGAGGGCGCTCTCCACAACTGACCTATAGAACATCTTCAGCATCTCACTACAGACACTGAATGACGCCAACCTTCTAAGGAAGTACAGTCGACTCTGTGCCTTCCTGCACAAGGCATCTGTGTTGGCAGTCCAGTCTAGCTTCTCGTCTAACTGTACTCCCAGATACTTGTAGGTCTTAACCTGCTCCACACATTCTCCATTAATGATCACTGGCTCCATATGAGGCCTAGATCTCCAAGACCGAGAAAAATCCAAAGTCCAGGTCCTGGCAGAAAACCTGGGCGCCATTCTCCGTGGGCGGCGGAGTACAGAGGCAGTCCGGTACAGAGTGACCCTCAGCGATCAAAAGGCACGCATCCGGCTCTCACCTTCTACGTTCCCCCTCGACGTTTCAGTGCCCCCCCACCCCACCCCCCCCCCCAAGCCTCCAGCCGGGTCTAACCCCCACGAGGACCGCGCGCACTGCCCCTGCCTCCCAGAATCCCCTCTGGAACGGCGGGGCGCGGGGACACCCCGACGATCTCCGCACAGCAGATCGCCGGCTCCAACGGTCCCAGAGTCACGTCCAAGACGACGGAAAGCAGACGTTTCTCTCCCCCCCCGCACCACCATTTTGTGTGCGCGTTGCTCCGGATTTCCAGCACCTGCAGAACCTCTCGCGCTGATCAGACAGAAGTACAAATGACAGTAATGCAAATTTAATCAAATCTCACAAAACAGTGCGCGCAACAGAAAACAGGAATTAAATTAGATGAATTTATATCGTGTGCCAAAGCCTTGACTAATGTAGGTAGAGAATCTATTACATTAGAAAACACGGCAGCAATAACTCATTACCATTCCAAAAAATTTGTTTTTTATTTAGGGACCGGGCCCCTGCGGCCCTTCCGGACGTGCCGCCCAGCGAGCCACCGATTTAACCTCCCCCCCCCGGCCTAATCGCGGAACATTTTACAATGACCAGTTAACTTACTCACCGGTACGTCTTTAGAAAGTGGCGGGGGGGGACCGGGGCACCAGGAGGAAACCCGGAGAGGAAACAGGATCTAACCCTAGCCTAATCTCAGGACAATTTACAACGAACCAGCACGTCTTTGGACCGCGGGAAAAAAACCCGCCCCAGAGGAAACGTACGCGCACGTAGGCCATGGATGCCGCTTGCTGTGAGTAAATAGGGGAACTCATACTGGGGAAAAATGGCTTAACTACATAACACCTCATAGGCCTGATTTTATTCTCACAAGCCAATGAAAGATCACCCCCTACTTTGTACATAGCTTTCTAATATCGATTGTTCCTCCTCTCCTTTCTATAAGTGTATCCCTCAGATAATTATCATGTGGAGATCCGTGACAAATATGATTACATGATATACACGTACGGTATCTGAAATGCATCTCATGGAAATGTTTGTTTGATGATAAACTTCAATAAGGAATAAACTATAAAAAAATGAATAGATACAGAGGACACACACACGAGGAAATCTGCAGGTGCAGGAAATTCAAACAACAACACACACACAAAATGCTGGCGGAACGCAACGGGCCAGGCAGCGTCTACAGGGAGAAGCACTGTCGACGTTTCGGGCCGAGACCCTTCGTCAGGACTAACCGAAAGGAAAGATAGTAAGAGATTTGAAAGTAGTGGGGGGAGGGGGAAATGCGAAATGATAGGAGAAGACCGGAGGGGGTGGGATGAAGCTAAGAGCTGGAAAGGCGATTGGCGAAAGTGATACAGAGCTGGAGAAGGGAAAGGATCATGGGACGGGAGGCCTAGGGAGAAAGAAAGGGGGAGGGGGGAACACCAGAGGGAGATGGAGAACAGGCAAACAACTAAATATGTCAGGGATGGGGTAAGAAGGGGAGGAGGGGCATTAACGGAAGTTAGAGAAGTCAATGTTCATGCCATCAGGTTGGAGGCTACCCAGCCGTTATATAAGGCGTTGTTCCTCCAACCTGAGTTTGGATACAGAGGACGTTAGAATCAAGCTCCGCTACCTCGAGCTGTGATAGCGCCGCACGGGAACCGCTGCGTTACCGGGGCGGCCTGGAGAAGCTGTGAGGGAACGCCGATCGCAAGGATAGAGGACAGGAGGCGGCGTAGCTCGAACGACGGAGGAGTCCGGGGGCCGTCGGAGGCAAAGCCCGGGAAGGCGCCGCCGAGAGACGATCGGTGTGGGGGGGGGGAATATGGGGGCCTGGCGAAGTTTGGAGAGATCGACGTTCGTGCCACCAGGGTGGAAGTTACCCGGACAACGAACAAGGTGTCGCCCCCCCCGCGACAGCGGACTGGCGTGCCGGAACGGGGACGGGGGGGCGGAATTAAAATGGGCGGCCACCACCAGATCCCGCTGCCTCTGGCGGACAGCGTGCCCAATCTACGTCGGGGGGGGCGCGGTCACAGGCGGGCACACTAGGACCAGACCCCGACAGACCATTTGTCCCTCTCCTCCCGCACTGGATGCCCGTCATCCTTTAATGGGCGTTTTTTTTCCCCGTGCTCCTTTGTGCCGCGAACACCCGCGGGGGAGAGGCTGCACGGATGGCTTTGAACTTTCGAACCCCCAACTGCCGATTCCGGAATGTTCAAATAAGAAAAAAAAACGAGGGCGTCTGCCCCTCCGCTCCCCTCACCCCCCACCCCCTCTGCCAGGGGCGTACAATTCCAGCCCCCGCCACCTTCAAACTCGCTTCAACCCGGTGAGCTCGGCCTCTCGGGCGGCACCCCGGCGGTCAGCGGGTTCGATCCCTGCCCCCCCCCTCGGCCTTCTCCCCGTGACCGCGTGGGATTTCTCCGGCGCCTCCGACACTCCCTCCACCCCGCCAAACGCCAAACGCAGTCCCAAAATTGGAATAAATCTCCCGTGATTTAGGCTGGGACCCTGTTCTGCGGCGGCGGCATCCGTCGGTCTCGAGAGACCGTGGATCTGCGCCTGGAGTTTCCAGGGCGCAGGCCCTGGGCAGGGTTGTGTGGGAGGCCGGCAGTTGCCCGAGCTGCAGGCCTTCCCCTCTCCACGCCACCGATGTTGCCCGAGGGAAGGGCACTAGGACCCATACAGCTCGGCACCGGTGACGTCGCAGAGCGATGTGTGGTTAATCGCCTCGCTCAAGGACACAAACACGCTGCCTCAGCTGAGGCTCGAACCAGTGACCTTCAGATCACTAGGCCGACGCCTTATCCACTAGGCCACGCGCCTGTTCTGTATCTCTAAATAAATCTTATCCTCTGTGACACAGACTGTACCAGGCTGAATTGGGGAATATGTACACCTCTTATTTCCACGATTCTTTCTTTATCAATCTTTTTATTGATTTAAAATGAGCTTTAATACAGACAGGAGGAAAATTATCTCAAATATAAATATATATACCGTAGATTCCGGATTTTAAGCCGCTACTTTTTTCCCACATTTTGAACAGCTTTGAACTCTGCGGCCTTTAATCCAGAGCAGCTAATACATGATTTTTTTCATGCCGCCTCGTAAACATTTTGCCTCGTAACAGTAGACCAATAAAATTGATGAGTAGTTCACAGAGGTCCAATGAAATTGTACGATAAATCAAGCGCACTTTCACAATTAAATTATTGTAAATCAGTCATTTGTACTCACCCTCATCAACATGGAAAATACTCGAAGAAAAGCACATCAGACCCGAGCACATTAGACCCGAGCACATCAGACCCGAGCACATCAGACCCGAGCACATCAGACCCGAGCACATTAGACCCGAGCACATCAGACCCGAGCACATCAGACCCGAGCACATCAGACCCGAGCGAAAACGCTGCTTTTAAGTTAAAGGCGATCAATAACTTTTCCTGGTAGGCTGCAGTATATATATTTTTACCAGTCGCTAGGAGATATTGGAATGTTGTTCGTGCTGTTCAGTAAAAAAGTATATGCAACGTAATTTGTGTTACCGATACGTATGTATATTTAAAAGTAGCCGTATTACAGGCACGGTTCGAAAAAAAGCATTTGCAATATATATTTGTTTGTTACCATATGGATTTAATTAAAAGTTAAAAAATCCTCACGTGTAATATCTTTCTGTGTAAATATCTCATATTACAACGTGGGACACCTGCGGCCGAAAATCCGGTGCGGCCTGTACAAGTACAAAATTGATTTTATTTCTAAAATTAGAGCCAGCGGCTTTTAATCAGGTGCGCTCTGTAGTCCGGAATCTACGGTATATCAACAACAACACAAACAGAAATTGAAGTGGACATTATCAAAACCATACATAGTGTTAAGCTAGCATATAATAAAAAGGACAACTAATTCTCCTCTTATCAGCTCATGAAGAAAGAAGGAAAAACTTTGAATCATCGATGGAAGAAGAGAAAAATGAACCCCACTACACGAAACAAAAAGAAAAGAAGAGAAAAAGGGGACAGGCATTCTGATCAAATTTGAAAACTTCAAGAAAGAAACTGGACGAGTAATAAATCAAGTTAAGATATCGAATAAAAGGTCGCCGGATTTTCTCAAATTTAAGGGGTGTATCAAGCGTCGGACTTTCTGTTTTCTCTCAACTTCGACGGGACGTGATGGAGGAAAGGCAGTGAAGGACACAGCAGCTGGACTGGAACCCTTCCAGTTCAGTAAGATGGCTCTCCCAGCCGACGGACGTAGAAAAGGCTATCACGCCCTGCGCGGTAACAGGAACGTTTCCTGCTTCCGACGGGGTAATCCCAAGTACTGCCCCAGCGGACCCCTTTCCCCGTCGCTTCCCATCCAGGTTCAATACCGCTTCTCACTCTCCCATAGGCAAGTGTAATGGAGAACAACAAAACAACCGTTCCTCCAGATCCGATGCAGCACAAACAAAACACGATGAGATAAAGAACACAGTGATAATTTTAAAAATAATAAATATAAACACATGAGATCGCTTACACACTCATATTGATTGTCTGTCCATAAAGTGACTCTGGGCACAGGAGGGTCCGTACAGAAGGGGACTCTGACAGGAAATGATAAAGTAGTGGTGGTTGTGGATGTGGAGGGGTGGATCAGTGGGTGATTGGGGGTGTGGAGGGGTGGGTCAGTGAGTGATTGTGGGGTGTGGAGGGGTGGATCAGTGGGTGATTGGGGGTGTGGAGGGGTGGGTCAGTGAGTGATTGGGGGTGTAGAGGGGTGGGTCAGTGGTGATTTGGGGGTGTGGAGGGGTGGGTCAGTGAGTGATTGGGGGTGTGGAGGGGTGGGTCAGTGGGTGGTTGGGGGTGTGGAGGGGTGGATCAGTGGGGTGATTGGGGGTGTGGGAGGGGTGGGTCAGTGGATGGGGGTGCGGAGGGGTGGGTCAGTGGGTGGTTTGGGGGTGTGGAGGGGTGGGTCAGTGGGTGGTTGGGGGTGTGGAGGGGTTGGTCAGTGGGTGATTGGGGGTGTGGAGGGGTGGGTCAGTGGGTGGTTGGGGATGTGGAGGGGAGAGTCAGTGGGTGGTTGGGGGTGTGGAGGGGTGGGTCAGTGGATGGGGGTGCGGAGGGGTGGGTCAGTGGGTGGTTTGGGGGTGTGGAGGGGGTGGGTCAGTGGGTGGTTGGGGTGTGGAGGGGTGGGTCAGTGGGTGGTTGGGGGTGTGGAGGGGTTGGTCAGTGGGTGATTGGGGTGTGGAGGGGTGGGTCAGTGGGTGGTTGGGGGTGTGGAGTGGTGGGTCAGTGGGTGATTGAGGGGTGTGGAGGGTGGGTCAGTGGGTGGTTGAGGGGTGTGGAGGGGTGGGTCAGTGGGTGGTTGGGGGTGTGGAGTGGTGGGTCAGTGGGTGATTGAGGTGTGTGGAGGGGTGGGTCAGTGGGTGGTTGAGGGGTGTGGAGGGGTGGGTCAGTGGGTGGTTGGGGGTGTGGAGGGGTGGTCAGTGGGTGGTTTGAGGGGTGTGGAGGGGTGGGTCAGTGGGTGATTGTGGGTGTGGAGGGGTGGGTCAGTGGGTGGTTGAGGGGTGTGGAGAGGGTGGGTCAGTGGGTGATTGGGGGTGTGGACGGGTGGGTCCAGTGGGTGGTTGGGGGTGTGGAGGGTGGGTTTGTGGGTGGAGGTGTTGATCAGACTCACTGCTTGGGGAAAGTCACTGTTTTCGACTCTGGTGGGTCCCGGTGTGGATGCTACGTAGCCCCCTCCCCGACGGGAGTGGGACAGACAGTCCGTAGCAGGGTGGGTGGGATCCTTCACGGTCCAGGTGTGGATGCTACGTAGCCCCCTCCCCGACGGGAGTGGGGACGGACAGTCCGTGAGCAGGGTGGGTGGGATCCTTCACGGTCCCAGTGTGGATGCTACGTAGCCCCCTCCCCGACGGGAGTGGGACAGACAGTCCGTGAGCAGGGTGGGTGGGATCCTTCACGGTCCCAGTGTGGGATGCTACGTAGCCCCCTCCCCGACGGGAGTGGGACGGACAGTCCGTGAGCAGGGTGGGTGGGATCCCTCACGGTCCCGGTGTGGATGCTACGTAGCCCCCTCACCCGACGGGAGTGGGACGGACAGTCCATGAGCAAGGGTGGGTGGGATCCTTCACGGTCCCGGTGTGGATGCTACGTAGACCCCTCCCCGACGGGAGTGGGACGGACAGTCCGTGAGCAGGGTGGGGATCCTTCACGGTCCCGGTGTGGATTCTACGTAGCCCCCTCCCCGACGGGAGTGGGACAGACAGTCCGTGAGCAGGGTGGGTGGGATCCTTCACGGTCCCGGTGTGGATGCTACGTAGCCCCCTCCCCGACGGGGAGTGGGACGGACAGTCCGTGAGCAGGGTGGGTGGGATCCTTCACGGTCCCGGTGTGGATGCTACGTAGCCCCCTCCCCGACGGGAGTGGGACGGACAGTCCGTGAGCAGGGTGGGTGGGATCCTTCACGGGTCCCGGTGTGGACGCTACGTAGCCCCCTCCCCGACGGGAGTGGGACGGACAGTCCGCGAGCAGGGTGGGTGGGATCCTTCACGGTCCCGGTGTGGACGCTACGTAGCCCCCTCCCCGACGGGAGTGGGACGGACAGTCCGCGAGCAGGGTGGGTGGGATCCTTCACTGGTCCCGGTGTGGACGCTACGTAGCCCCCTCCCCGACGGGAGTGGGACGGACAGTCCGCGAGCAGGGTGGGTGGGATCCTTCACGGTCCCGGTGTGGACGCTACGTAGCCCCCTCCCCGACGGGAGTGGGACGGACAGTCCGCGAGCAGGGTGGGTGGGATCCTTCACGGTCCCGGTGTGGACGCTACGTAGCCCCCTCCCCGACGGGAGTGGGACGGACAGTCCGCGAGCAGGGTGGGTGGGATCCTTCACGGTCCCGGTGTGGATGCTACGTAGCCCCCTCCCCGACGGGAGTGGGACGGACAGTCCGTGAGCAGGGTGGGTGGGATCCTTCACGGTCCCGGTGTGGGTGCTACGTAGCCCCCTCCCCGACAGGAGTGGGACAGACAGTCCGTGAGCAGGGTGGGTGGGATCCCTAACGGTCCTGGTGTGGATGCTACGTAGCCCCCTCCCCGATGGAAGCGGTCCCCGTCCCGTGCAGCGATGCGCGTGTCAGGACGCCCTCGACTGCGTACTTGCAGTGAGAGGTGCTGGGTGGGCGCCCCGCATCGCGCACTGCCGCTATGAGAGGTTTGTGAGGGACATGCACAATGCAGGAAACAGTTCCATTTAGACGGATTTAAAGCTCGTCTCGGAACACCTGCCGGAGGCGCGCCACCTTCAAAAGGCCAGCAATTATCGTTCTAACAGCCTACATTAATTCACTACCAAAGCAAGGTTCAACAGTGGTCACATATTAAAGCAATTTCTGACCCGGGGAACCGATCTTGAACAGGAGTAGTTTTATGTAGCTGGAAGATAAATATTTCTTGTGTCTGCGCGCTGAGGATATTAAGCACCTGGTGCCAGTTTGAACTCGTCTCTGGTTGAACAAGAAATAGCAAGAAAGAAACTGAATACAGACTGGAAAACATAAATGGATTTTCAGAAAAAAAAAAGCAACACAACAAGGTTTCCAGGAACGTACCTGGAGGAGAAGTTACTGACTATGCATTCAGAGAGAAGTCGAGAGGAGCTTATCTTGCAACTGAGAAGGAGGAGTTGATGGCGCCTAACGGCGACTCCTTCGCTCGCGTCTTGGGAAACAGCTCTCTTTCCATC